>NC_135784.1:305569427-305726927 GCF_051106095.1 Pogona vitticeps
TTCACAGGGCATTGTGCTGCATCTCTCATGGAACAACACTTGCATTATCATCCTGTGATGGAGAGATAGCCTGATGGGGCTCCTAACAGACCACAAAATGAGCCTAATCAGAGCTCTGTACTGGGCGTTCTAATTAAGTGGGAAAATGCAGGATAAGCTAAAGAGCAGAGACACGGAGCAAATGAAGACCGTGTTGTTTTGCTCCGTCGACGTCTTGAAAAGCTTTGCACTATGGCATGCTAATGCATGCAGAATCAAAATCAATAGCAAAACAGTATGGTATAATAGGGGCCACTTGATTCTGCTTGACTGCTGATTATGGACACAGAGAGAAGAAGATTCTGTGTGTGCTAAACTTGCCTGTCTGAAAAGAGAGATAGTTACTACTCCTAGCATTAGCAGTAGTACCATACAGAGACCAAGGCATAGGAACTCACTTTTCTATAGCATGTATACATTTCTGAAACAGTGACATCTACATTGGCTTGGGCATGTCGGGAGAATGGCTGATGGTCGGATTCCAAAAGATCTCCTGGATGGGGAATTAGTGCAGGGAAAACACCCCAGAGGGAGACCAGAGCTGCAATACAAGAATATCTGCAAGCGGGATATGAAGGCCTTAGGAATGGACCTCAACAGATGGGAAACCTTGGCCTCTCAGCGTTCAGCCTGGAGGCAGGCAGTGCATCATGGCCTCTCCTAATTTGAAGAGACCCTTGTCCAGCAGACCAAGGCAAAGATGAAGTCCCGAAAGCAGCAAAACCAGGGAGCTGGACAGGGGACAGATTGTATCTGTCTTCAGTGTGGAAGGGATTGTTACTCACGAATTGGCCTTCTCAGCTACACTAGATGCTGTTCGAAGTCCTCCATACAGAGCATGTTACCATAGTCTCTCAAGACTGAAGGATGCCTAATCCTAATAATACGCACAGAGGGGATGAGATGAGATGTGCCTGATGCTTTGAGCATCATCATTTGGTGTCTCCTTCTGTTTGTGTGTTTGCTTCCTAACTCTCCTTCCCTTTTTTGAACAGAAAACCATGCCATTCTCAGCAGTAACAAATTCAACAAAATCTTCAATTGATTATATTGCCTGAATTCAATGGATAGGATGAGGATACCATTCCCCCCGTGAGCCAGCTATCTGAACCCGTCAAGATTGAATGCAGGTCATAAGCACAGACCTGACTATAGTATTGCAGTTTAACCACTGGGCCACAGGGCTCTGCTTTTCTAGACACAGAAAATGGCTTATTCCTTTCTTCTGAGAGTATTCTGGATACATGTACCTTGTCCAAGGCTACACAGGCTGGCTCTACTCTCAGGAGGCACAGTGGGGGACTGAACTCCCAACTTCTGCCTTCGGAGCCGGTGCCTAACTCACTGAGTCATCCAGCCGATTGAAAGCAAACTTTGAAGATAGATAATATAGAGACTGCAGTTTGGCAGATCTTCTGCCCCCTCTAGGGTCTATTATGTTGCCTAATGTCATGTACATTCCTGGAAAAAAATGTTCTGCCCTGTTGCTCAGTTACAGCCCTTCCTTGAGCAATACTTATATTTACATCCTGTATTTGTGCTAACAACATCAGCGATGGGCAGCCTCGCCTTCAGGCAGCCGAGGTAATGGCTCATAGGCTTAGAGGGCTTGCCAAATCCTATCACTGATCCTGGCTGCACATATGCTTCCGTTGATAAATTAAACAGCCTTTCTCCAGCACATTGTTGGCTGGTTTGGGGCCGTCTCCTCACCTCACAGATCAGTGCGCAACTAGGGCATGCTATCCATCTCCATAAACCCACTGCCTGTCTTGCATTGTTGTTTAATTAAACAACACAGATAATTTCCAGCCCTTGTTGTAGAATAAATATTGTCCAATGCTTCGGCTCCATTTAACCTTAACAAGAAAATATGAATAGCGAGACAGGGCATGAAATATACAGTGGAGCAAAATAATCTATACAATATTAGCCAGTGCTCATTTTCCACTTGGCTTCCAGAGAGGGAGATGAGAAAAAGATGGTTTTTGAAATTGCTTTGCATGTGCATGCACACATGCGCACACACACACACACACACACACACACACACACACACACACACACACACACACACACACACACACACACACACGGAGCTTGCTAAGCTTATTCAAGAACCAGAGGTAGATATGGGGACAAATAAAAAAATGGTGATCCATTTTGATTCGTGATCCGTCAAGGTTAGTGGCTCAACTGATACGAATATACGAATATTCTTTGATGAATCGATCTGCCGCTCCATCTTTGTTTTAAATGGCTATAAAACTGGACCCCAACCACTTAGAGACATTGAATGTGCAGGGAAAATGCTTTTCTACAACTCCTGAAAGTTTGGTGAATATTGGAACATGGACCCTAAGTTATATAGTCATGAAGAGGACCCCCCAGGGAAGCTCCTCCTAGATATTTAGAAACTCCAGAATCACAACAGAGCTTCCTATGTCTTTCCCCAACATGCCTGTCAACTTTGGTGAAGACTGGATATCGGGCATCTGAATTATTCACCCATAGTTGGGTCCCCAAGGAGAGTTTACCACACAGCACAGAAGCCCATTCTGCCTACCGGCCACCAATCAACTGATCGGAGGCTGATAGGCAGCCCCCCAGAGCCAGCCACCCCACAGCCTACCCACCCACCCCCTTCTTTTCCATATAGTAGCCCCCCACCCCATTCCCACTGACAACCCCTTACCTTAACAGCTGCTGCAGGCAGGCTAAGGGAATCCAGGCTGCCCTTTGCAAAGATGGCAGTCGTAGCTTCCGTACCCTAAATGAAGCCGCAGCTGCCATTTTCACAAAGGGCAGCCAGTCTTCCTTTTTACATGCCATGGCTTGAACTAGGTCAAGAGACCTCGGCAGCTTCGATTAAGGTAAGGGGCTGTCGGTGGGGGAGGGGGAGGGCTAAGGTAGGGAAATGAAAGGGGTGGGTGGTAGGCTGTTGTATTGGGTGGCTGAGTGAGGTGGTGGCTGCCTTTTTGCTGCTGATCAGCTGATTGGCTGCCGGTAATCAGAACTTTTTTTGAATGCAAAGTACGAATAAAAACGGGTAAATATTCATCCCTTCGTATTTGTGGGGGTCTCTGGAACCCACAAATATGGATTGACGGATATTTAACAAATTGGCTATATTCATCAGAAAAACATCCGTTTTTATATCCGTCCCCATCTCTAACCAGAGGACGTGTGACCTTACATGTGGTCACATTGGAAAACTTGCAGTATCATTTATTTCACAGATTGCGCTTGCAGAGTGTGCGGAGGGGGTCAAAATCAACATGGGGTTTAACAGCAGCAACAACCAGCAACAACTTCAGGGTTCTCCAGCTAGAGAATACTCTGAAGTGGTTTCTCATTCCTTCTTCTGGAGGTATCCTGGGAATGTGGAGCTTGCCCAAGGCTACACAGGCTGGCTCTACTCACAGAAGGCACAGTGGGGAATTGAACTCCCAATCATACCCAAACTATTGAGCTACCCAGCCAGCATGAGGTTTAAAGGAACTGCCATTTCCCATGGGCACTGTTATTTTCATTTTGGGGAGCATGTTTTCCTCTCCCCTTTGCCTCTAGTCAGCATTAAAATGACAGCCTCTCCCTCAACTTAGGGCTGTGAAGGATCCTTGGTAAATGCTTCCTCACGGTGGATTTAGGCTGTCTGCTCTCAGTGGCACCTCGGCAAGATATTTTGATGGCCAGCACAGTTCTGTGCAACCGAGTGAGAAGGAGATGAACAGGGCTAGCTTTAGCCCACCAAGACCTCTGTCATTTTCACAAATTGTCCGCACAATGAATGTCTTCTATTTTGAGAAGCACAGCACACATTCAGGCAGCACAAAACAAGAGGCTTTATTTTTGCAAGACAGAAGAATCCTTCCGGTGCTCCTAATTCTTAAGCATCCATGCCATATAGCAGGCATTCTGTGCATTATTTGGATTAAAACCTTATTTGTCTTAATGTGTTATTTTCACTATTTTTGCTCAGTGTGTTCAAAACAATAGCTCCTGTTCTCAATCTTTTCTCTGTTGGGAGCGCCACAGATTCTAGGATGAGGAGAGGAAGGGTGTGATCGGAGGGCTGAAAAGGAGCATGCCCGATAGCACTGAAAAGGGTCGTTTTAATGGGAACAACCTCCCTTAAAGCAATCCTTTGTCTGCCTGCCAGGAATCACCCCCGTCCCCAAACGTAGAAGCCCTACAGCAGGACCAGAAAGCAAAAACTGGAGTCAAGGTTGCAGAACATTTCCCCATGCACTGTGTGGTTGCCACAAATTTGCATTGGACTGCTCCACAAGGGGTCCAAATGGTAATCTATTTCCCTATGTGATCACAAATTAACTGTGTGGTTCCTTAGCCTCTTATGTGACAATAAGATGATAGAATATATCCACCCCACCCCTGAAAAAACAAGTTTTCATTCAGACCTGTCTCCCAGTGCTGGGGGAGAACAGTGTCATAAATCAATTCTGACAGATGGTTGCCCAATTTTCTCTCGAATGCCTCCAGTGTTGGAGCGCTCACCACCTCCCAAGGTCAAGGGTTCCATTGTCGTACTGCTCTAACAGTTAAGAAGCTTTTCTTAATATTCAGCCTAAATCTGGCGTCCTGTAGCTTGTTGTGTGTGTTTGAACAGATGCTTGAATATTGATGCTGGAAAGCAGTGGGCTATCCTTTCCCCTTCAAAGCTAGCAAATTCAGAATGAGTTTGGCATAAAGAGGGCTTGCTACCCTAAGTGGTTCAATTTAGTCAGATCACAAGAATCCTCCTTTATGTGGCAAAACTTCAAAGTGGCATTTCCTTTTTTTTTTTTAGCTTGCAAGATTCTAGCAATAATCTGTTTTCTTTCTTGTTTACCTCCTTCCTTCCCTCTCTCCAGAGGATGCTTATAAAACCCAAGTGCGAATAGATGATGAGCCGGCTTATTTGGACATTCTGGACACGGCGGGACAAGTAAGTACCTTCTCTGCATGGACAACTTGTGCTTCCACCCAGATTTTGTGCAAAGTGAACCTTGATTGTGGAGAAAGAGAGAGGGAGAGAGAGAGAGAGAAGAAAAGAAAGGATCCTTCTTCTGATGAAATATATGAGGAATTTCAAAGGAAGCCCCTGAGATTTCTGGGGACTGCAGTACACTCCTCTCACAGTGTTGTTGGCAGGACAGGTTGAGGATTGCACACTGCCAGCTCTCTAGATATGGAGGACATTGTCTCCATTGTGCAGGGGCCCTGACTCTGCCCAGGCAAGTGATTGCCATCATTCTTTCCCAAATCACTCATTGGAAGTTCCTGGAGATGAATCTCACGCCTCCGGCATATTCAACTCCTACATCCTATACCAATGGTTCCAACCTTGGATAACCCAAGTGTTCCTGGACTTTGATTTTCAGAAGCCTTCACCACCAGCTGTGCTGGCTGGGG
Source organism: Pogona vitticeps (assembly GCF_051106095.1). Lineage (NCBI taxonomy): Eukaryota > Metazoa > Chordata > Lepidosauria > Squamata > Agamidae > Pogona > Pogona vitticeps. The sequence continues at coordinate 305,574,882 of NC_135784.1, forward strand.
TTTCTGGGAGCTGCTGTCCAAGAACACTTGGGTAACCCATCGTTGGGAGCCACGGTACTATACGGTAGTTGTGATTGGAGGTTGCTGGGATCAGGAGTCCCTTGTTGCATGTCCTCGATTGTCTCTTTGGCCACTTGGCAACGGATTTCTCAGTTGCATGGCCCCGTTGACTTAAATTCATTGTCTCCTTCCATTGATTACAAATTTGGTATGGGAAAAAATCAGTAAAGCGGTACACTCTCTGGTTGGTGGACTTTGACAAATTTCCCAGTACTTCCTAGTGGTGTGGATGGTGCTTTTTTCAGCTGTTTTCAGATTTTTCCAAGTTGTATGTTGGAGCTGGTATGTGGAAGATACGGTGGCCATTCCACTAGTGTCACAATGCTATTGTACCCTTTCCAGTTTGTGGATCCCTTTGTTGTTGTTATGTGCTGTCAAGTCACCTCTGACCTACGGTCACTCTCTGACCTCTAACAGTCCAACACAACTTCTGCAATTTCAAGACCATGCCTTCCTCTGTTGAGTCAATCCTCCTCACATTTGGTCTCCCAATTTTTCTGCTATCTTCAGCTTCTCCTAGCATTCTTGTATTTCCAAAGAGTCTTATCCTTTCATGATGTATGGCAGCCTCAGTTTAATCATTTTTGCTTTTAGAGAGAGTTCAGGCTCAATTTGATCTAGGACCCACTGTTTTTGCATTTGCGATGATCCAGAGTATTTGCAAAGCCATATTGTCCAGTGCTGACCACCAAAAGAAGGCTGACCACAGGAGTATTAATGCTTTTGAATGGTGGTGCTGGAGGAGACTCTTGAGAGTCCCCAGGACTGCAAGGAGATCCAACCTATCCATTTTGAAGGAAATCAACCCTGAGTGCTCACTGGAAGGAGAGATCCTGAAGCTGAGGCTCCAATACTTTGGTCATCTCATGAGAAGAGAAGACTTCCTGGAAAAGACCCTGATGTTAGGAAAGTGTGAAGGCAAGAGGAGAAGGGGATAACAGAGGATGAGATGGATGGACAGGGTCATCGAAGTGACCAACATGACTTTGACCCAACTCCAGGAGGCAGTGGAAGACAGGAGGGCCTGGCGTGCTCTGGTTCATGGGGTCACGAAGAGTCAGACACAACTAAATGACTAAATAACAAATATCCGGTGCAATATTTTGCACAAAACAATCTTTTTCCTCTTAGCTTTCTTGACTGCCCAGCTTTCACATCCATACATAGCAACCATCATATGAAAAATGTCAGCCGTGGCCTCCAATGGCACATGCTTACAGTAGATGATCTTTTCTATAGTTTCTCCATAGTTGCCCTTCCAAGTCTTCATCTTGGCTCCAATCTGATTTCTTGGCTCCAATCTGCATTTGGATTGAGGGACCAATGCTATTACTCCATGGATAAAAATAGTCAGCATATCCACCAAATGGTACAGGAAACCAGATCAGAAGTGGGAACCAGTTTAACTTGTGGAATCAGACCATAACCTTCAGCAAACATTCTCTTTCTGATGTCACCAAGCTGTTCTCAGAGATCCTCTGGTTTCATTTATTTTGAAAAGTGCTCTTATGATGTTCAATCTGTGCAAAATCTTGATTTCAAGCCCAAGTCCTGTGGCTTTTCGTAAGATTGCATTCTGGGCAATAATTATCTTTTAATGGGTCTTTTAGAGCCTGTTCTCCTAAGAAGAAAATCATAATTGCATTCACTGTTCCCCTACATGCTGCATTGTTTCAAGAAAATGCTGTTCATCCTTTATTGTGGTCAATTCAGTGGCAAAGTGGAAATAACATTCATTGTTGGCTTGCCGTTTATTTATTTATTTTGAACCAACATGTTCTGTCAAGGAACATTAATAATGATGATAATAATGATCAATATTTAATATTTAATAGTGTCTATTAAAAAACAACAAAATAGCAGCTTTTGTCTATCTTTTGGAAAGAAAAAATAATAGGCTGATTGAGGGGAAAATGCTTTACTCATTATATTAATCTCCCATGTTGGCAGAGAGAATAATAGTAATATTTAAATAGTAATTTTCTTCAAATTGCTCACCCATTATTATCACCCGTTGGTAGTTTTGTGATTTTCAGAAAAGCAATGAAAAAGAATTAAATAACATCATATTAAAATCTATTTGAAATTAATTTTAAAGAACAATAATTAAAAATTTTAAGAAAAGCTTCAATTGCTTTCTAAAAGTATGGAAGAAGAGAGAGAGACAGAAATCACGAGAGATGGCTCCACAATGGAGATATTGTGGGCTGACCGAAAGAAGATGGAGGTGTAAGTGCTTCAAATAAAGCAATTATAAAATTTTAATGCACAACGTACAGATTACAAAGCAATGAGATTTTTTGTGCTTAACATTCTGATGCATGGAAGTTACAGGGATTGAGCACAGGATTGTAGAGATGGGTCTGAACCTCGCTTTGGAGGTTCATGCCCGTTATTACGTGTGGCCCCACAGGTGCCACACGTTCCCTTTCCCCACCTCCCCGGCTGGATTCTCCACTCATCAGTCAGCACACTATCCTCTCCTCCTCCTCTTCGAGTTTCCAGCCAGTCCCCAGCAGGAACATGGGCTTCCCTGTCCCACCTTCTCAGCTGATCGCCCACTCAGACAAGGAGGCGGGACAGGCAAATCCATGCTTCTGCCAAGGATTGGTCAAACAGCCGAAGAGGACGAAGAGTCATGCGCTCTGACTGGTGAGTGGGTCATTGGCTGAGGAGATGGGGGAAGAAAACCAGGGTTTGCGTGCATCAAGGAATGGTATTTTATGAGTTGAGCACATGCAGGCTGTCTGCTTGCCTGGAAGAGTTTATTCATTTTGTTTTCTCCCACCTTTGACTGTATATTAGCAAATAATTCTTACCGATAGATAGATAGATAGATAGATAGATAGATAGATAGATAGATAGATAGATAGATAGATAGATAGATAGATAGATAGATAGATAGATAGACGGACGGACGGACGGACGGACGGACGGACGGACGGACGGACGGACGGACGGACGGACGGACGGACGGACGGACGGACGGACGGACGGACGGACGGACGGACGGACGGACGGACGGACGGACGGACGGACGGACGGACAGACAGACAGACAGACAGACAGACAGACAGACAGATAGATAGATAGATAGATAGATAGATAGATAGATAGATAGATAGATAGATAGATAGATAGATAGATAGATAGATAGATAGAGCTCCTCCCATCCTGTTTTTGAAGAAATTAGCAAATTGAGAAAATTTCTTATGTCTATGTGAACTAAACACAATTCTAGTTTGTGGACATATCTGAAAGGAACACAATTCCCACCCTCTGCTTGTCTATTTCTAGCTTAGATGGATTTTTGTTTTCTGCTATTGTTAGGAATGAAACAATGGCTAATGAGAACAGATTGCTGCTGCAGACTGTCATTAGTGCAACAGTGGGAGGAGGAAGCACCATTAATTCTTCTTGGAAAAAGGGAAACACATGTGCCTGCCCACACTCACACACATGTAAATGTGAACAAATTGTTCTACCTTTCATTCTGGGTGTGCGTGGTAGGGAATACAGGAAATGCAATTTGTTTCAGTTCCATTGCACATTTAAAAGATCACAGCTCAATGCAGAGTTCATGCCTTGTTTTGCTAGGAACTGTGAAAGAGTAAAATGGCCACAGAAAATGAGAATTTTGACATATCCTGAACACCTAAAGTTTCCTTCCTTCCTTCCTTCCTTCCTTCCTTCCTTCCTTCCTTCCTTCCTTCCTTCCTTCCTTCTTTCCTTCCTTCCTTCCTTCCTTCCTTCCTTCCTTCCTTCCTTCCAGTCTCCAGAGCCTTTATTATTGGCTCTCATTGTTCCTCCAGAAGTATGTTGGAATGCGCTAGCAAATGATGGACAGAATAAGAAAACACAGCACCAAACCCATCCACTTCAAAGACACCAAACCCCTAGATGACAGCTGAAATTGAGCAAAATTTCTCAGCAGATCTCAATCTCTAAATGTTAAACCAGAAGAAGCTAGGCTAAACCTATGGAGAGCAAAAGGAACACATCTTGCCCTATGGATGAATGCTGTCTTCCCTCTAGGACAAGATTCTCGCTGGACCATCTGGAAGTCACTTCAAAGACCTTGGAGTGACATAGGAAGATCAAACAATGATCAAGTAAAATGGGGCTACTTTGATACAGGACACATTTTCTGTGACTATGGAGAAATTCAATCAATGCAGCACTCCGGGGCATGCAATTTGCATCTCACCATGTGTACAAAAGAAGATCTAGCAAATGGCCAAGATGACACTATCGAAGGAGCCTCCTTCTGGTCAAAAATAGACTAATTATCTTAACATTTTTATTTTGTTGACATTTTACCTATATGCCATACCCATCCATAATTTTAATTTGTGCAACACTCTGATATGAATGAAGAAAAAAAAAATCCGTATTCCTGCAGATCTATGACTGCCGCCAGTTATGTGGCTAATATCTATGGACATCACAGAAAGAAAACAATAGGTTGAATTAAGAGTTCCTATTGGAGACATGGCCGGATTTCAGTCAGAAATGGAGAGAGGGGAAGTGACTTTTGAAGACTCAGAACGTACAAGTCAGCCAACCAGCTAGTCATGGCGATTTAGGTATGCTTGGAATTATAGCAGGATCTTCATATCCATGAGGATTGGATCCACAATCTATCAGGGATGTCTGAAACCGGGGATACAAAAGGAACCATATATGCAACATACAAGGGGGTGGGATAAAGGTCAGAAGGAGGTTTCCTTGTAGTGAACCACAGAGAAGTGAAACCACAGATGCCAATCCTGCAAATACCGGGGTCCTACTTAATAGTTTTAAAAGTAATTTTTTTCCTCCTCTCTTATTTCAGCACCCTTTATAGCGGTCTGCTGTTTCCTGTAAATAGCAAAAATACGAATGAACTGTTCTAACAGCCAACACATTATTGAAAGAATGGTGACACCTCATAGAGTATATTTATTTATTTATTTAAACATTTTTACCCCAATTTTCTCCTCAAAAGGACCCACAGTAGCTCAAATCATGAAAAAGGTAACAGACCACTCTAAAAAGAGCAAGTCTACAAATATATATAAAAAAGAATTACCGTATTTCTCCATGTATAAAATGACGCTTTTTTCCTAAAATAATTAGAGGGGAAATTGAGGGTCATTTTATACACGGAAGTAAAGAAAGTGTAGGGAGAAAGCAAGCAAGGGGGCGTGTGGAGCATTGCTTCCCGGCAAGAGCACGCCACACAAACGCTACAGACTTTGTTGGCTTGACGGCCAAGTGGGCAGTCTGGAGGTTGGCGGTCTGGAGGAAACCAACGACCAGACCAGCTGCACACAGTCCACAAGACAGAGCACACCCTTGCCTTATAGCGGCACCAACTGCGCCGCTCCCTGCGCCTGATGGTGGGTGCTGGTGGAAGGCAAGGGCACGTTCTGTCTTGTGGGCTGCGGGTAGATGGTCTGGTCATTGGTTTTTCTCCAGACCACCAACCTGGCACGTTTTTACATTACTCCCTGAGGGTGTGCGGATCGTGCTCTCCCCACGGCCTTTGGAAGAGAGAGCAGGACTTTCCACAATGAACTTTGGCAACCTGGCGATCGGAGGACCACCGGTCATCAGAGTGGGTTGCAGGTGGCAGAGTTGGCTGGATTGGCTGCTCATTTCGAGGACTCGGCAGGTTTCATTGCTAGCCTGTCATTGCTTCGGCTGAGGAAAGACAAAAGGAGGCACACTCTTGTTTGCAGTGGGTGGGAAGGGGGGACTCGGAGGTTTGTGTGGCGTGCTCTTGCTGGGAAGTGATCCTCCAGCCCCCCCCTTGCTTGCTTTTCCCCTACCCTTTTTTTTGCAAGTGTTGGGGGAAAGCAGTTTTTATTGCAACGAAAGTGGATCGCTTTGATCCCTGCCTTCCCCCTTCAGTTTCTTGCAATGAAAGAAATTTTGGGTTAAAAAAAGTGGGGAGCATCTTATACATGGAAAAATATGGTAAACAAGTATCGTACCCTGTTTCCCTGAAAATAAGACCTAACCTGAAAATAAGCCCTAGTATGATTGTTCAGGATGCTTGTCATATAAGCTGTACCTCAAAAATAAGCCCCAATTAAGTGAAACCCCGCCCTCCACCATTGTGCAGCAACCAGAAGAAGATGACATGACTATGTATTTCAATAAATGTAGATTGTTGCACATGATTAAAAAAAAATCCCTGAAAATCAGCTCTAATGTGGTTTTTTGCAGCAAAAATAAATATAAGATCCTGTCTTCTTTTCAGGGGAAACATGGCATTTAAAATTGCAAATAAAATAAAATCAATACAGTGGTACCTCAATTTCTGAACTTAATTCATATTGGAATGGCATTATACGTCGAAAAGTTCATAAGATGAGGCAAGATTTCCTATAGGAATGCATTGAAAACCATTTAATAAATTCAAGCTGTTTTTCGTTCATATGTCGAGGCGTTGTTCGCAAGTCAAAGCATTAATTCTCACAGGAACTAATGCAAAGCCTCTTAATCCATACTCAACCACTTTTCCTTCCTTTGACCTAAGATGAACTTTTTTCCTTTGCAAGTCAAGGCTCCGTTCGCAACTCAAAGCAACATTTTGCGAATGGAGCCATTCGTAACTCGAAACTTTTGCAAGTGGAGACATTCATAAGTCGAGGTACCACTGTACTGAAAATATATTTAAAAGCTACAGGGCACAAAACTCCTCTCAGGCTGCCAGTCACTAAGGACAAACAGAGAGAGCGAGAGAGTGAGAGAGAGAGAGATTCTATATATATTAAATTCTCTGCATTTTAGCTATTCACCTGGTAAAATGTGCACATTGATTTGTGGATACTTCATGGCTCTGAAACACCCATAATCCTAAAACATTTGTAAATTCTTCAGACAAAATGACTCTCTTGTCATAACAATGCTTACAAGATGTGCAAAAATATTTCTTTCACCAAGATTTTGGAATCCAATGAAAAATTATTTTCCAACCCTAAGAGGGGGGCATGCATAGATTTGTACAGTGCCTTGACAGACACACACATTCCCCCCTCCAAACTTTGGTTCTGTCCCTGATATGGAGGGGAAAAAGTTTGGTAGGCCAAACTTTTTAGTGTTGCTAAAAATTCTCGAGGGGGTTGGCTATTTTTCTCTTTGCAGTCATCTCTTTCATACGGTTGGGAGAATCTTCCCTACCTCCTTTTTCCATTCCACTCTTCCTTAAAACATAATGACTGAGCTATTAATTCTTTCCCTTTACCATTAATGATGCATTTTGTGATTTAAGGTGAAAATCCATTTTATACTATCCTGCATGCAAATGAGAAAAGAGCACATAGTTTATAGCAGGTGATAAACCAAATGATTTTGAAAAAGAAAGGAAGGAAGGAAAAAGGAGATTTAACAGTCCACCTTGCTTCGGCAACTGGATCCCAGAGAAAATGAGCAAGGTGTTTCTCCATAAGGAAAAAGGGGAGAAAAGATATCAGCTTTAATATGAAAGACAAAAATTTCTAAGCTGGGCATTGTTGCTAGAAATGTTTCCTGGATGAGGAAAGATGTGTTATTTATCTTGTCTAAGAGAAAATGTTGGGTGGTTTCCATTTTCTTTTTGGGAACTTTGATCCCTCCAACTTTTCCATCTACAATAGGATCCAACTCTGTTGGCTTGCATAATGGAAAATTCCAAGACTGAAGTGGTTTCTTCTGTGTTTTTAAGAATATGACAGTTTAAGTTCAGCCAGCTGACATGTGGGCTACAAGGATGGTGGGGTTGAGGGCTCACAAGTGGTTCATACTCTCCGGTCCTTGATATTGCCCACTTTGGCTCCATCTCGCCATCCTGAGCTGCAAGATATGAAGGGCTTCCTCTGTGTTTGTATGTAGGAAAATAAGAATCTGCTTGATGCCAAGTCCCATGCGGAGCTTAGAGTCCTAATTGACAACCCAGCTAGCTTAGCTTAGCCAGGTGATTCCAGGAGTTGCAGAAAAAGAAAACAAGATGGATGAGCTCTGATGAAATCATTGGTCCATCAGGTACAACACCGTCAACACTGTTCGGCCTTAACTCTCTGTCGTTTCAGACAGGATGCCTCCTTTGTTCTAGTTGGAGATACCTGCTGTTCTTAACCCAGGCTCAACTCTGCTCGAATAGTTGAAGTTGGATGTGTTCAGGACTGGCCAGAGGATATGTGTGTGGAAGCTTCTATCTGATGAGGAACTCTGCTTTTTCAGTGTTCCTAAGATATGGTGAGGCGTGGTGGCGCTGCGGGTTAAACCGCTGAAGCCTCTGTGCTGCAGGGTCAGAAGACCAGCCATCATAAGATCAAATCCACATGCCAGAGTGACCTCCCATTGCTTGTCCCAGCTCCTGCCAACCTAGACATTCGAAAGTATGCAAATGCAAGTAGATAAATAGGTACCATCTCGGTGGGAAGGTCACGGTGTTTTGTGTCTAGTCATGCCGGCCATGTGACCACGGAAACGGTCTTTGGACAAACTCTGGCTCTACGGTTTGGAAACAGGGATGAGCACCACGCCCTAGAGTCAGACACGACTGGACTAAATGTCAAGGATAACCTTTACCTTTACCTAAGATATCTAGGGTATTATGTAGTGGATTCAGATTTTTTTAAAAAAAAAATCTCTTGTTTATGAATGTGGGATATTGTGCTTCTGTATCCACAATCAAAAACTCTAGGAAATGGCCCTATATTACTGTACAATATTCTGTCTGTGTTGCCAGCAGGAAATAGGATGCCAAGCTTTACATAGCAAAGGGCAGCCTGAATGTTGACTGCACCAATGGCAGCAGTCAAGATGGTCTACAGCAGTGGTCCCCAGCCTTGGGCCTTCAGATGTTCCTGAACTTCAGCTCCCAGAAATCCTGGCCAACAGAGGTGGTGGTGATGAAGGCTTCTGGGAGTTGTAGTCCAAGAACATCTGGAGGCCCAAAGTTGGGTACCACTGGTCTAGAGGATCCCCTCTTGTGCTCACTCCCATTCACCCAGAAACACCAAGCAAGAGAAAATATCAGTAGCTGTTCCCTTTTTTAAACCAGTTAACTGCTTCTCACCCAAACACAAAGCAGTTGTCAGGCCTGTGGTTTTACAAGCTGCACCGGCTGGCTCTTCACCCTGGGTGTGAAATAGGCAACCAAAGTCCCACATCCTCATTCCACAGTCAGGTACCTAACTCACTGAGCTGTCCAGTCAGTTTTGTAGGATTAAAATGTTAAAACAAAAGAGACAAACATGATATAAAATCAGGGAGAGGGAAAACAGAGCCATCAACGCCCTATTGTAGAAGGCTGGGATCTAGTGCCAAAGGAAAAGGAGGCTGATCCTTTCCCCATTAACACACAAGACTTCTTCTGCACCCTCTAACTGCAGAGATGATGGGGAGGATCTGGGAGTAAAGTCCAGGAGTTTTATACTCCTTTCAGCCACCTTCAACAGCATTTTGCAAATCTAAAGGCACTGATGTGGGAATTAGTCCAGATTTACGTTTGAGCCAATGTATAAAGGAATTTGCTTCAAAGGAGATTATTTTTTAAAAGAACTGGCATGAACTCACTGAATCTGGGCAAGGTCCCAAGAAAATGGTAGGCCAGTTGCTTTTCTGGTTTTTTCTTCGAAGCTTCCCATGTCCACTTCTGCAGTGTTTCAACCCAAGAACAGATGGCAGGAGGGAGCGCACTGGATCCCAAAGACAACCAGCTGTTGGCTCTTTCCCTTCCTTTCTCATTTGGCTCTTTCCCTCTGTAAATTTTGCGAAGAGGAAGAAAAAACAAGAATGTTGAAGCCACGCTTGTGGCGTGCTATTTCTGCTTTGCTTGCCCTAGCAACCAGAAAGCCTCAGAGCACTCAGGAGTTTCAGACAGATGGTGTCTGGGTGGGAGCATGCCAGCGCAGATTCCATATTTACCACCTTCTGTTCTAATGAAAAGTGCCTTCGAAGCTCAGCTGGGTGCTCCACGCTGGCAGCATCTTCCCTCAGGAAGCAACTGGAGTTTAAGGTTGCTGCTGATACGCTAAAGACCTAAAACTTATGACCTTTAAACTGGAAGCAGGCAATCAAACAGCCTTTCATTGGAAGCTCCCCAGAGCAACTCACCTCCCCATCTCAAACAGATGGAAGAAAGGACAACTCCCATTCTCAAAGTCTAGGCAGGGCATGGATAGGATCTTCCATGGCACCTTCTTCCACAAGTAATGTCACAATCTCTTCATATCATCATTCCGCTGTTTCTCCCACTGGCATTCTTGACCTCCCCCATCCAGTTCATGTTTGTGTAGACTAGAGATGGGGAAGAATATAAAAATGGATCATTTTTTCCCCCGACGAATATAGCAGATTCATCAAATATTTGTTGATCCGTATTCATAAAAATATAAATCTAGATGAATGTAGCTGGATTAATATTTCCTCACTTTTATCTCATCAAGCCTAGCACACCCAAACGTGGCAAGAGGGCCAGCCAGGTCTCTTGACAGTTGGCATACCCAAGGCCGGTTCAGGCATCCTGAACGTACCAAGAGGTATCTCAGCCCCCCCAAAACTGCCGAGGATTATCTTTATCATATCTGGGCAGTCTCGGCAGCCAAGTTGCAATCCCCAGCTTTCTTGTTCTATTTTTAAAATTTATTTTATTTATTACACAAGCATCTTAGTTTCTTTGAAGGATGGGAGCAACCTTGGTGGACCGGTGAGCCTCCTCGGCCTGTCCCAAAGCCTGTCCAGGTGTCATCTCATGACCCCATTGCCCAGCTTCAGACTGCAGAGGTTGCCTGGTTTTCAACCCGTGCCAAGGGGGCTGGCCTGTCTAAGCCCCCCCCAACCTCCAAGGGCTATCTTTATCATATCTGGGTGGTCTCAGCAGCCAAGTTGAAAGCAATCCCCAGCTTTCTAAATGAGCATCTTTGTCGCCCCATCACTCTGCTTCAGATGGCAGAGCTGATCTGCTTCCGACAGCCCCGCGGCCCCGTGGATTAACCGCTGTTAGTAGCACCGACCTTGTTCATATTGATGGTGCTGCTGGTGCTGTTGGAAGTTGGAAGCAATCTCAGTTGCCTCCTGGGGGCAACAACCTTTCCTTTGCTGGCAAATCTGATGTTGCTGATGAAGACCAGAGTCTGCTCTGCTGCCTTTTGCCTCTGTGCCCCGATGGGGCAAGATGTGCCACTTTGTTGCTGCCAACTACCTCGGTGCCCGATGGGGCCAAAAGAGCCTGCTTTCCTGCTGCCAGCTTCCTCATTGCCCGACGAAGCCAAAAAGCCCGCTGTGCTCCCAAATACCTCCTTGCCTCCAGCCCTCCTGAGGGCAAACTCTACTTCACTGGCAAATGTAATGTTGTGCTGAGCTGAAGACAAACTGAATGCCTCATGCATACCTTTCAGTGCCAAAGAAGACCTCTCATTCTGCTGTGGCCAAATATAACTCCCTCAATGCCATGGGCTCCTGTGCCATGTGGTAAACTCTCCTGGGGCATGTGATGATTTGTGTTTTTATGTGTATTAGAATGGGATATGTAGTCCTAAGATTGTCCCAATAGCACCCATTTTGATTTAAAGTCTGTTCTGTAGTAGGAAAGTTTTACATGCTGTTTCAGAGAAGCTTTGCTCTCTGGTTATCTCGTTGCTAAGCTGAGTAGAGAGCAGAGACTTTCGTAGTCAAAATAATTCTGCCACAAAGTATGATAACAACTGAAGCTTCATGAGAAAGTTAGGCGGAACAACAAGACCCAGGAGGAGGTGTTCCTTATGAAGCATTCTGGGAAGAAGAAGGAAGTTAGTGAGGAGTTGGAAAAAGATGGAGATGGTCTGAGAAAGGGCAGACACGTGCTTTTCCCATAATGGACTATTTTTCCTACCTTGGACTGATGGAAGTCAACTGGTTTTCATCTAGCATCAGCCTATGAAGACCCAAGACACGTGAGATGGACTATGTTACCCTTTATATTAGTTAGCATAGTTACATTTCTTTATTTTTCCAGCTGGAGTGGGGGAGTGGAGTGTTCCGTTTGCCTTGATATGAAAATGTACCTACTATACTATTTTACTATCAACTGAAATCTTTTCTAAAGCAATTCTTTTCAATAAAGCAGTAATGTCTAAATCTGCATGTATTAGTTCTTGAACAGACTAGCTGAATGTCTAATTGGCCACGTGTGTTTGCTACCAAAGTTTCAGAGCCAGATTATTCTGAGTATAGCTCATGGATTTGTCTGTGTGTGTTGCTTTCTTAATAAAGGAGATTGGCTTTTGAGGAAGAAATTTAGACAAGACCTGGCTGGGAACTAAGTGGCTCTGCTCAGCAGTTAGAGGTTTGTCTGGATTTCGTACTCATCCCAGTTTCCGGCACCCCCATAAATCTCTTTGGAGATAAGGGGCTGCTTACATGGTGGCAGCGGTGGGATGAAACACGGGCTTTGATTTATTGTGTTTACTTTGGCTTAAGTTGAAAGCAGCAAGCATCTCGATGCATGTGCTTTTCACTGCTGGAAAATCCCAAGCCTTGGCAAAGGGGTTTCTTCCACGCTATTTACTTTGAAGAGCTATAAAGTAGCCAGATTACATTTTTCTTTTAAGCTAAGGGTCTTAATGAAAAGACTTAGCTTTAAGCCAAGTCTGTAAGAACTAATGCTTTGGTTATGTAATTGGGCTGTTTAATGAGTGGGCATTTTCATGCAAGTAAACGGTCGCCCTTCTGAAGCTCCAGTTTAGGGCTGTTTTCTGCCAGAGTGTTTTATGGCTTTGCCCTCGCCCTACAGTTTCGGCTACAAGGGCAGGGAGAGATTTTTCCTTTTGGGTCAGCTTGGCGTCTGAGTTAGTTGCAGCTTGCATGGAGCAACACTTAGAAGGAGAAGAATTTTTGGAGTTGCCTGGAGAGCAGTTTGTGACTCAGAGAAAAGTTAAGATTGGTGGTGCATCTGCTAGGCTGCCTTTGGTTAGTAAAGATGTGAAGCCCTTGCATCAAGAGCTTTTGGAGGCTGTTGAGCACGACGTCTTGACTCAAAGTGGAGCTAAGCAAAGGATTACTTATGGTTCTTCACAACTGAGAAGGGAATTACAAAAGGGAAATATAATGGCTAAACTCCCAGCACAGGATGTCCAGGATCTACTTGGATCTGATCCAGATCAGACTTGGTCTAAGTTGCAACAGATGGATCAGGCAGAGGAAATAGCGAGTGCCAGCACTCCAGTAAGGAGGGGAGTGCCGGTCAGAAACATTTCTGATGGGACAACAGGAGCAGCAGCAGCAGCAGCAGCCGGTGCTGAGGGCCCTGATCCTAACAAGAGTCTATCACCAGTGGATAAGTTAACCCTTATGTTTGCTAATTTTGTTGCTTGTCACACTCAATCTATTCATAATCAGAACATTGCTGATGAGTTATTGAAGCAGTACAGAGAGAAAAAGGTGGAGCGTTTGGTTAATGAGCTGAAGGAAAAAGAGGAGTTTAAGAACTCAATAGCCAGTGTTGATAGAAGCAATCTACCTTACTACCATGATGACGATGATATCTTATCATTTTTATCGATATTTGAACAAGCGTGTAGAGACCTTAGGATACCGGAGGCCTGGTACCTCAAGCTATTGCGTACTCAGTGTTCTGGGCAACTTGCCAACTTAGTAGCCAAATTATCTGATGAGGACCCTGACTGGCCTATTTTTAAAGAGGTGGTAAAGAGAAAATTTGGTTTTACTTCGGAAATACTGAGGCAGAACTTTAGAAAACTGAAAAAGCAGCCTAATGAGTGTTATTCTGCACTAGCTGACAAAATAGAACATCTAGGTGATCAGTGGTTGAGCTCCTTGGGCGCCAGTACTTTTGAGGATTTAAGAACTGCGTTGTACATGGAGCATTTTCTTAATTTAGTGCCTTCAGAAATAAGGAGTACTTTGTTGGAGAGAGGCTACAAAGACTTGCAAACCCTCGCTTTAAAGACTGATGAAATTCTCTCCTTTAAAACGCATGAACCTGCCGTTAGGACAAAGACTGCACCAGTAGCGCCTAAGAGACAGAGTCAGCCTGAATTTAGAAAGTCTTTTTCTCAAGAGCCCAGGCAAAGTTCATTTGAGCAACATGGGTGAATAACTCAGAGTTCTGATATCCAATCTTCACCAAAGTTGGCAGGCGTGTTGTGGAAAGACATAGGAAGCTCTGTTGTGATTCTGGAGTCTCTTCCTGGGGGAGGTTTTCCTGGGGAGGTCCTCTTTGTGACTATATAACTTGGGAGTCCATAATCGGATGTTCACCAATTTTAAGGTGTTGTAGAAAAATGTCTCAGGAAGCTTTTCTGTAACTTTGGTGTCTCTAGGTCATCGAGGACCAGTGCTATAGTCATTTAAAATGCAGACAAATCGAACCATTGATTCATCAAAGAATGTTTGCATATTCGTATCCATTGATCTGTTAACCTTGACGAATAATGGATCAAAACGAATCACCAGGTTTTTTTATTTGTCCCCATCTCCAGTGTAGACCTATTTCTCTTAACATACACTTTTTAATGCATTTCACACACATGGCCCTGAACATGTTTGAACACTTTTCCCTGCATCTATGTGCCAAAAATATACATACACAGACACGCAAGCACACACACATGTTCAGTTGTGCGTGTGTTTTTTTCAAAGATGCCCATGGACTTTGTGCATTTTTTTTTCTTTGTCGGAACATGTTGCAGGCCTTGAATTTTTGAGATAAAACCTGCTTCCTTCCACTGCCAGTCTTTGGACGTGTCAAACTCATATTTCCCGAGAGACTTCTTTACAATCCCTACCTCTAGCCCCGTTGTCTTTGAAAAAAACAACACAAAACGCAGTATGGAGAGTCCCATTGAGGAAAATATAGTACATCTGCTGAGAGAGAAACGGGAAGAGAGATCCTGGTTTTTAGACACACACACATGCACATGGACACACACACACACACACACACACACACACACACACACAGAGAGAGAGAGAGAGAGAGAGTTGTACCATTTCCATGCAAAAGGAGCTAGTGCCCAGGTCCATTCACAGATGTTCGCTAACATAATTTAGATTAGTATCAGCTATCTGATGGATATCTGGGTAATTAATCTCATTTTCTCTCACTGAATATGAATCAAGTCAAAGGTGCCTATCTCTCAGCAGTGAGGATCTATTAACTTCCATAGTGTAATGAACTCTTATAGAAGTGGAGCAATGTCTTGGCTCTAATATCCATGTCGCATATTTTCAAGGATTAATAACACAGGTCCAAATCACAGCCAGAAAATATTGCTAGCCATCCAGGTTTTTTAAAAAAGGAACAAGAGATTAAGGGAGCAAGTGAAAGGGGAAAAAAAATCATATTTACTTTTTTTGCTCTGAAAATTAATTGAATCTCTGAAATGCGAGACTTTTAGTGAAATGTTGTTTGTATATTTTACAGTTTCCCATCATTGGATTAAACATCAAAAATGGGAGACTCCCCCTCGCTGTTTTTTTTAAATTATACATCAATAAATATGCACAGCTAAAACAGTTTAACGTTTAAAAATGTGCACAAAGGTTTGAATGGGAAAATGCACAAGAGAAAATGTGTGAAATAGTAAATGCATTGGGTGAATGGGTGAATTAAATTCACATGATTATCATATCTACTATTGTGGGCAAGAATCACGTAGAAGAAATGGAGTAGTCCTCATAGTCAACAAAAAAAGTAAATGCATTAAGAAATACACAAGATGTGAACAGAGATTTCTATAAAAACCTCTATCCTCTCTCTCATGATGCACCCAAAGTAGAACAGCTTCACTGTCAGCATTTTTCCCTCCAGAGAGAGTTCAGATTTGATTTGATTTAGGACCCACTTGTTTGTCTTTCTGGCACTCCAGGGTATCCACAAAGCTCTCCTCCAGCACCACATTTCAAACAAATGATTTTTCCCCCTGTCCAGCTGTCCTGTTCTTTACTGTCCAGCTTTCATACCCATACATGGAGATCGGAAATACAAGAGTGCGGATGATTTTGGTCTTTAGTGACACATCCTTTTGGTTGATGATCATCTCTGGTTCTCTCATGGCTGCTTTTCTGAGTCTCAGTTTTCTAATTTCTTGGCTGCAGTCTCCATTTGGATTGATGAGTGAAACAAGGATAGGTAAAGGTAAAGGTTCCCCTTGACAATTTGTCCAGTCGTGTCCGACTCTAGGAGGCGGTGCTCATCTCCGTTTCTAACCCGTAGAGCTAGCATTTGTCCACTGTCTTATTTTCAGGGGAAACATGGCATTTAAAATTGTAAATAAAATAAAATCAATACAGTGGTACCTCAATTTACAAACTTAATTCGTATTGGAATGGCATTATACGTCGAAAAGTTCGTAAGTTGAGGCAAGATTTCCCATAGGAATGCATTGAAAACCATTTAATCCATTCAAGCTGTTTTTCGTTCATATGTCGAGGCGCTGTTCGCAAGTCAAAGCATTAATTCTCATAGGAACTAATGCAAAGCCTGTTAATCCATACTCAACCACTTTTTCTTCCTTTGACCTAACATGAACTTAGGTCAAAAAAAGGCAGGAAAGGTTTTTTTTTTCCCTTCGCAAGTCAAGGCTCCGTTCACAAGTCGAAGCAACATTTTGCGGACGGAGCCATTCGTAACTTGATGGAGCCATTCATAACAGACAATCCTCCATGGTCACGTGGCCAGCACGACTAGGCATGAAATGCCATTACTTCCCCACCGAGGTGGTACTTATTTATCTATTCGCATTTACATGCTTTCGAACTGCTAGGTTAGCAGGAGCTGGGACAAGCGATGGGGGCTCACTCCATTACATGGATGTGATCTTACGACTGCAGGTCTTCTAACCTTGCAGCACAGAGGCTTCTGCGGTTTAACCCGCAGCGCCACCACGTCCCAGGGACACAACCTGTTTATATCAGTTTCTTCGCTGAAAATGTTAAGGTATTTAAGAAAATATTTGAGCTATTTAAGGAATGGTTTTACAAGTTCCACAACCCCAGTGAGTTTCCATGGCTGAGTGGGGATGCGAATTCAGCCCTTCTGAGTCCTGGTCCCTTGTGGTATCTACTACTCCACACTGGAGGGGTACATGGGTGGTTCTGAATCTCCTGTCTTAAACTGGACATCATTATCCACAGAACAGACTGGCTCTTGAACAGAAAGGCTTTGGATGAAGGCCACACAGAGACTTCCTCTTTCCTCAGTATTGTTTTATTGATGGTCTTTTAAGAAGAACGCTGTGCTGGGTGCTTCTCAGTTGACGTTTATTATTGCACAGTCCACGGTTCAGCATTCCCAGCACTGCATTTCCTGGAGTTCATGCGTGCATGAGATAACAATGTAAGTCATGTTCGGTGCGTCCTGCATGCTAATGGATCCTTTGATTGCTTCCTGCTATGGACATGGCATTTGGGCTAATTAATAAAAGAGTATCGCTTGGTCTCTTTTGTTCATAAGAATGGAAAAGAATAAGAAATTATATTCTGCAGTGGGAAACCGACAACACAGAAATGCAGAATAATTGCCATTTCTAAAAAGGGCAGGTTTTACACTGTGAGGATTGCCTGTGGAATAAAGCACATATGCACCTGGAAAGAGGTAGATTTATTTACAAAGCGTAGAGGAAAAGAACACCGGGCATTTACAACTGGGAGAAAATAATAAAGCTACACTGAGGCAGTGTGGTGTAGTGGGTAGAGAGATGGACCAAGACTCAGGAACCGTGGGTTCAAATATTTTCTCAGATGTGGAAAGTCACTGGGCTAACAATAGTAAACCATTCCTTGAATATCTCACAAACACCTTCAAAACCTTACCATGTGTCTGACCAGGGTGGACAGCACATAAGGACAAGAACAAACTACGTAAACTGGAAGTAAACATCTCAGTGAAACAGGCTGTTAGGGCCAAAGTGGCAAGATAATAACATGGCAATTACCAAAAGGCAAAGAAAGCAGCATACAGGAGTCTGTAATTTCAAGCAATTGTAGGTAAAGAAATGCTTTTTATTCTTTCTCCTTCAAATGTCTCAGACATTTGACATCTGAACATTCAGCCTGGAAGCAGGCAGTGCATCACGGCCTCTCCCAATTTGAAGAGACCCTTGTCCAGCAGGCTGAGGCAAAGAGGCAGTCCCGAAACAAGCAAAACCAGGGAGCTGGACGGGGGACAGATTGTATTTGTCATCGGTGTGGAAGGGATGGTCACTCTCGAATTGGCCTCCTCAGCCACACTAGACACTGCTCCAAGACCTCTGTTCAGAGCACGTGACAATCATCTCTTGAGGCTGAAGGATGTCTAACTAACCAAGAGGGGAGTGAATGAGACGCATGGGTGGGTCTCATGGGTTGGGAGAGGAACTAAGGCAATTGAGTGGTGGTTCCATTTTCGGAGCAGACTCAGGGGTAGAGAGATTTAGGAGACAGTGGTTTGTGAGGGGGAAGAGAGGTGGTAGGGAAGGTGAAGAATGGTGCTGTGTGAATTTAAAGCCTAAGACTAAACCACTTTCTTTGGACACTGTTATTTTAATTAAAACCTATTGAATGAATTCAAGCGTAATGGTGTGGGGCTCAAGACTTGAGGACTGGATATATGGAAGGTGCCTGAATGAAGGAGCAAAACCACACACATAGAGGTAGCTAAAGGGTGGTGGCAGTGAAAGGAGAAGGGAAGAAAGAAGTGAAGATTACTAAAGAAAACACTTGATTCCTGGGGTTATTTAAAGAGACCATGACCTCAATCGTCAAGGGACCAGAAAAAAAGAGAGTTTTGACAGCAGTCTATGAGAGAAGGATAGGACATAGACCAAGATACTTACGCCCCTTTCCATACCTATTTGCCTTTTATCTTTTCTTAAAAACCACATTGTCCAGAATCCTATTGGTATTCCTGAGTAGAATAGACCTGCAGGATCAATAAGATCGGATTTCGTTGTGCATCCTTTGAAGTTAACGGAGCTTGAGCAGCACACTCTCCTAGAAAACTGCTCATTTAGGCACCTTTAGGTGCATGGGCTGCATGTTAAATCCGCATCGCAATTTAAACCCAGTGAACTCTTTGCGTGTGCCCACGAACCAGCAAAGGCAAGGATAAAGGATGGAAGTTGTTACATTTAGAGGTGGAAACCAAACCAGTTTTACATCCTAAATGGGGAAAAAAAATACCCACACAACATAGTCAGAGTAATGACATTCTACCCAGGTGTTCTGAGAAGTTAGATAAGTCATTGTTTTTGGACCACCACTCCCAGAATTGTACATGGGCATCTTTTTCAAGAACTGGTTAGATTTAGCATGAGGCAGTTTCTTCTTATTTTTTAAATGTTCTCAAAGGACCACTAAGAGCTTCATTCCACTACCTCAAGAAATGAGATTTGAACCTAGGAAGTCTAAATTCTTTTTTTTTTAAAGGCATTTACATGATGTACGAGAAAATTCATTCCACCCCACCCTCCCAGAGTTATGTTTTTGTGTTTTGGAGGGTGTTATTTTAACTCCTCCACCAGTGACCATTTATTCTAATTCAGTTAAAACTTGCAGATTTATGAATTAACTTGCTCAATGTGCACTCTGCTGTCACAGGAAATTGTTCCCCATTGTCTATGTCGCTGTGCTAGTTCTCTCCTTTTGTGTGTGTGTGTGTGTGTGTGTGTGTGTGTGTGTTTGTGTGTGTGTGTGTGTGTGTGTGTGTGTGTGTGTGTGTGTGTGTGTGTCCTCTGCAGGGAAGAAGGAGAGGTGGGCAGCTGACAGCAATCCCTAAATTTCACTTCCCTCTCTCTCTCTGTGTGTGTGTGTGTGTGTGTGTGTGTGTGTGTGTGTGTGTGTGTGTGTGTGTGTGTGTGTGTGTGTGTGTGTGAGAGAGAGAGAGAGAGAGAGAGAGAGAGAGAGAGACAGAGAGAGACAGAGAGAGACAGAGAGGGAGGGAGGAAGGGAGGGAGGGAGAAAGAGTTCTGTACAATCTCAAGGGAGGTAAATGTGAAAGCCTGAGATGCAGGACTGGCAGATGATTCCCTATTAAGATCATGAGGATCCATGCTTGGATCGGTGTTTTTGTACCACTGTAAAGCCATGCACTCTTCATTGCTGTTCTTTATACAAATAGAAACCACTGGAGCATTGTTAAAGAGACAGAAACCAAGCTTTCCAAAGAGTCTAGTAGCTTTCCTCTCTCTCTCTCTCTCTCTTTCTCTCTCTCTCTTCCTCACCACAGCATGAGGGCAGAAAGGGTGCAAGACAAAACCTCCAATGCAACAATTTTAAAAGTCAGTGTAACCTCCACAACTGAGATACAACATGGCTTAAAAAACAGATTAAAGTTTTCCCAAGAGAATGCACACACCAGCCCAAATACCGTGTAACCACCGCATGATTTCTAAACCGATTCCGTTTAGGATGGAGCTTATTGTGAGTCAAATGTGTCTGGTTGTGACTTTGTCATCAGCAGTCAAGATGATCTCGGCTCCCTTCTGAAGGTTTACTGTGGAGACAGACATAATGAAAAACAAGAAACAGAAGATAAGTGAGAAATGTCAGAACTCTAATATCTTTTTCATTAATATTCAGTGTTATTTAGTGTAAGAAAGGCAACACAACAATTTAAGGGCCGATCATCGGGGCATGACTTGTTAATATTTGAGGGGAAACACATGGTTCCTCTCTTTTTGTTCCCCTACGGTGAAAACGGTAAGCAAATTTGATTTAGGAAAAAAAAAATGAAGGAAAATAAATTGCTGTCAAAACATACTCTCGACTGCTCTGCTCTTTATAGTCTCTTTATTTTGCTTAGTAAATTATATGGCACCTCAATGTTGCTCTGCAGGCGGAATTCACGGCCATGAGAGACCAATATATGCGAGGCGGCGAGGGCTTCATTATTTGCTATTCCATCACGGACCGCCAATCCTTCCAAGAAGCCGCGGAATTCAAGGAGCTCATTTATCGTGTTCGGCACACCTACGACATCCCCTTGGTGCTGGTGGGGAACAAAATTGATCTCAAGGAATACAGGCAGGTAAGCAAAACCCTTGCCTTCTCCGCGAAATGGGCCTAATGCTGTAGCGTGTGTCTCCTGCACCTCTTACATACGGGCGACAACAAGCCTTTTTGGGAAGCCACCCACTTTCCCAACACAGCCTTGCTGAGAGAGTTCTGAGATGGAGGCAGATTCTTCTGCGGCTCTCGAATAGAGATGGACAGGAGCCAAACCATGAATGCAGAACAATACAACAAAATGGAATGGTTCATGGTTTGGTTCAGGATCCTGTTTTGCTTAAGCAAAGCAAAGTGCCAAACCTTTCCCCATCAGCGCTTGGTTTTGCTACAGGACAACAGACTGCCCACCTGTTCCTTCATCTCCCTACCTGTGTCTGGTACCCCCTTGTCTTCCACCTCCACCAATACCTCTGCTATCCTCAGCGGCAGTGGGTCTGGCTTCTCTGCCAGGAGCCAGACCTGCTGCCTCTGAGCAGACACCCACCTATCACCTGGGCAGCGGGTGCATGCCATTTGCACCCCAATCAGGAAGCAGGATATTCAGATTCTACATCTGATGAACAGGGCTGCAGTCCACTGGAACCTGTGGCAGAACTAACCTTGCAACTCCTTTAGATAACGCAAGATTCTGTACATTTCCAATGCATCAGATAAGCATGGCTAGACTCACTCCACTGAAAAGTAACTTTTTTTGCACAAGCTCTTTTGCTAAATGTTTAAATAATGCATTCGGGTTTATAGGATGCAACTTGGGTCTTCCTCACCCATAAGTCATTCATTTTTCTTGACATGTGCAACACACCCAAAGAAATGGTATTATAGGTGAAAATCTATGGATCCCGAACAAATCTCTCTTCTTCCTGTTTAATTTTATTTTGTAAGCCGCCCCGAGTAGACATGATCTAGAGGGGTGGGGTAAAAATCCAATAAATACAGTCGGGTCTGTACTTAAGAACGTCCCTACTTAAGAACAATCCAACTTAAGAACAGCTCCATTTGCTAAATTTTGCTTCTATTTGAGAACAGAAATCCAAGATAAGAAAAGGAAAAAAACCTTTCCTGCTCTTTTTTTAACCTTAGGTCATCTTAGGTTAAAAAAAAAAATTCTCCCCCTAGTGGTAGAGTACGTATTAACCAGCTTTGCATTAGTTCCTATGGGAACTAATGCTTCAATGTACGAACGCACCTCTACATTTAAAAAAAAAAAAAAAAAAAAAAAAACCGCCAGAACGGATTAATTGGTTTTCAGTCCATTCCTATGGGAAATTTTGCTTCAACTTAAGAACGTTTCAACTTAAGAACACCATTCCAAAATGGATTAAGTTCTTAAGTAGAGGTGCCACTGTAGTTTCTATGGACGGAAAAGAGCAGATACGGATTAAATGGTTTTCAATGCATTCCTATGGGAAATGCAGATTCAACATAAGAACTTTTCAACTTGAGAACCACCTTCCAATACGGATTAAGTTCTTAAGTAGAGACCCCACTTTAAATAAATAAATAGATCCTGTAGCTACTGTACTTTTCTAGTAGAGACCCCACTTTAAATAAATAAATAGATCCTGTAGCTACTGTACTTTTCTATCAAGGTCTCTGCCATGTTAATTGTAAGCTCCTTGGGGCAGGGAGTTCTCCTAATATGGGTTCTATAGATTATGCCAAATAACCCCTCAATTTGGGGACTCCTTGCCATCTACGGACTGACTTCAAAATAATGATAGAAACTTGGACAAAAGAATCGAGCTCAGTGCTGATAAACTGGAATACAGTGCTAGACTGGAATATCCATTCTAGCTTTTGGCCAAGGTACTCTCACTAACCCATCTTCTCTTCCCGGTACTAGTATCTTTGTCCTTCAGTTCTGAATGCTCCCATAATATTCCTGCATGTACCCTTTGTTCTAATGCTATTTAAATTGTTTGGGGTTGCTAGGATGTAATTTCAGCTCCAGCAGTTTTTGCTATTCTATTGTATTCTATCCTATTCTATTCTATTTATTAATTTATTTATTCATTTATTCATTATTGCATTTGACAACAATTTTAGAAGACTCAGACAGCCTCTAAGAGGTGGGTCAGACAAAGCCACTGTTTGATATGCAGTCCCCCTCTGCAACACAATTAATGATGTATGTCGTCTGTCTCGCGAATCTATCTGTGGCAATATAGGAGCAAGACTAATCTGCAATTAAAATGACACATCAGGGGGAACTTCGCTGCAACAAGCAAGCTGATTAGTTTGAAATAATGTTGCGCCGTTCTGAGAGCACCCGTAAAAATTATCACCACTGTTTCTTTAAGTGGGTCTTGTCGCTTTTACGTCTGTGGGGTTGTTATCCCCAGGAACAGTGGGGTTTATCTTTTCACCTTCTTGAGACAAATTAGAATTTGAAAGACAGAAGGGATGAGCATGGTTTGCCATCTCTGGAACACTCAAGCAGCTAACTGAAAAGGCATTGCTCACTGACTCGTGTGCTAACAAAGATTCAACTATATTCTGCTTTTTAACCCCATCCTCCAGAAACTCTGATTTTCATTTATCGCATGATGTAATGATACTTGAGGAAGGGCCATGTCTCATTGGTTGAACATATGAGCACAAGGATTTGTATTTAAAAGATAATAATCTGAAATGCTCTTTAGTAATTTGACAACATTGCAGTTTTATTCTTCCATGGGTTCATTCTGCGCTGCACCAGCTTTCTCTTAGATTTATAAAAAAAGAATTTATAAAGTTGGCTCCGGAATTATAATCTGCAGAAATGTATGTGGGTTTTTGCTGCAGCTTTCCTTTCCTCTACGGTTATTTGGAACATAACACTCATGTGCTCCCTACCCCTGTTTCCTCTGCTGTAGTCGCAGTAAGATAGTAGGAGTAATTTCTTACAGCATTGAATTAACTATAGTCTATTGTTACATCTATGAAATACAAACCGTAGTTAGTTTAAAGTCTGGTTTATACAAAGAATTTAGGATAAAACCATGTTATGTGATCCTTGTCCAGAAGGGGTAAGGGGATGAGGATGGAATGAAAGAGGGAGAGGGAAAGGATGGGGAGGGAGGGAGAGAATGCATCAAAGTTTTCCTGTAAATTTCATGGGAGATCCAAATACACCACAGTTTAACATTCTACCCAGTGCTTCCTCAGGCTGGTGCTGTGGGACTCTTGGGTGTTGAGCATTACATGCGCATATCAGAAATAGGCATGAAACAAAAGTCCTGGATCACACAAACCACAAAAACAGTTTGGAAAGTTCATGGAAGCTCATGAACCATAAGCCATCACAAATTAAACCACAAACCATCACAAATCACAGTTTTCTCGGTTCATGGAGCATCACCTCTCCTGGATTATCTTATTTTTCATTTGTGAAGTGTCTGCTAACTAATGCACTTATTTTTGCTGCCTCAGTGACATTATCTGTGCAACCTTACGTCTCTGAACATCTGGTAGTTAAACATCTGAATTTGCAGTCCTGTTTCTATGTTGCTGTTCTAAAAATAAATGCTTGGTGTCCCCTTCAGTAATTTAAACATCTGGATTCTTTGGTCAGCTATGGCAGATGACTTTTTTTTAATACTGATTTTACACTGTAGAGGGATATCCAGTGTGGTATAGTGGGTAGAGTGATAATCTAGGACTCAGGAGATCTAAGTCCAAATCCCAGTTCAGTCATGGAAACTCACTGGGATGTTTCCAGAACTATTCCTTAAACAGCTCATGTACCTTGAAAGCCCTATTTATGGTTGCTCTAGGTCAGTTCTGACTTAAGGGCACAAAAACAAGAATATAGAGGATGTGGTGGTGCTGCAGGTTAAACCGCAGAAGCCTCTGTGCTGCAAGGTCAGAAGACCTGCAGTCGTAAGATCGAATCCACGCGACAGAGTGAGCTCCCATTGCTTGTCCCAGCTCCCACCAACCTAGCCGTTCGAAAGCATGGAAAATGCAAAATGCGAGTAGATAAATAGGTACCACCATGGTGGGAAGGTAATGGTGTTCCGTGTCTATTCACGCTGGCCATGTGACCATGGAAGATTGTCTTCAGACAAACGCTGGCTCTATGGGTTGAGAACAGAGATGAGCACCATCGCCTAGAGTCAGACACGACTGGACAAATTGTCAAGGGGAACTTTTACCTTTACCTTTAAACAGAAATATGCTGTAGCTCCAGCACTTTTCAAGTTGGGTGTTGAGAATTTAAGAAGCAACCTCTTACGGTTCTCCTGTATCAACATCTGGTATATATACCACAAGAACCTTTGAGCCTTATCCTGAAAACACCAACTGGCAGCATCTCTCCTGGTGTCTTCTATATCAGATGTTCTCAACCAATTGGCATCAATGGGATGCAGGGTTTCCACAACAATCCCTAAGAGGAAATGGTGGTCTGAGTAGAGGGCGTTTATATGGCATGCTGATATGCCCCCACTGCTTGGACTATGACCTGCTGGTAACTATTATATGTAAAAAAAGTTTCACCTCTTCAGGTTCTCCTACAAGTGTAGGATGCCATTTCCCACCTGTGCCACATCATGCTTGCATATCAGGCAAAAAACAAAGAAAAAACAAAACAAAACCAAAAAATAAAGAAGTCAAAGACTGACTGCTATATGTTAATGTGAGCTTTTGTGGGCAAGTCCACTTCCTCAGACACAATGCTTATAAAAGTAAAGGTAAAGGTTCCCCTTGATGTTTAGTCCAGTCGTGTCCAACTCTAGGAGATGGTGCTCATCCCCGTCTACAGGCCGTAGAGCCAGCATTTGTCTGAAGACCGTTTCTGTGGTCAACTGGACACAGAACGCCGTGACCTTCCGACTGAGGTGATACCTATTTATCGACTCGCATTTTTACATGCTTTCAAACTGCTAGGTTGACTGGAGCTGGGATAAGCGAGGGGAGCTCACTCCATGGCGTGGATTTGATCTTACGACGGCTGGTCTTCTGACCTTGCAGCACAGAGGCTTCTGCAGTTTAACCCGCAGCCCCACCATGTCCCACAATGCTTATAAGCATACTCAAATTTTCTTCTTGAGAAAAAACAAACTCACAAACAAACAGGTTTTCTTTTCCTCTCGTAGAGAGACCCAGATTCTATGGGTAAGGTGTAAGACCCAAAATGTATATCATCATAATCATCACCGCCACCATCTTAGAACTGCAGAGCTGGAAGGGACCCTATGAACCATCAAGTCCAGCCCCTGTCAAGGAGGCACAGTCGGGGGAAATCAAACTTCCAACCTCTGGCTCCGCAGGTGGAGACCTCGACCACTGAACTGTCCAACAGTTCTTGAAACACTTTTCCACACCACCCGATGCTCTCTTCAGCTTTGCATCCTTAGCCATAGCCTATGGAATCATTATTTGCTACAGCAATCTGACGTATTGGAAGGTTGGGAAGGCAGAGAAAGAGATTGATGGTAATAGCAGCTGAGCTCATCAGAGTGATTTTCCCACAATGCCCCTTGGAGCAAAGCCTTAGCATTATGAAAATAAGTATCGTATGAGGAAGACGAGTTGAGAGTGCCAGTACTGATGTTGCAAAACAAACAGGAAAGAAGAGAAAAGAAAATATTCTGGGTCCCTCTTTCACTACCATCCCTACTCAATAGATTAGAAGTAAATGTTCTTAACTGAAAACCTTTTTCTCATCCTTATAATACTCCATCTTGCTTTGTAATGGATTGGAAATCAGTGGATTACCTAATAATTATTGGGAAAGCTTTGGCAAGAAAAGGTTTTTTTTTCTAGGAATCTGATTATTCATTTTAGTTAGCAGACTATGTGGTAGAAAACAACAGCAACACAGAAAAGTGGAGAGATCAGCTGGGTCTCATTAAATTACCCAGATTATTATGGGGTGGGCAATGTGCTAGCACTTTGTATGGTAAAAATCATTCTATAACTCTTTGAAGTAGGAAAAAAGGTATCTTTACTTACAGCTACCATCTGTAGTTACAATCAGAAAGAAAGAAGAAAGGGAGATGGAGTCTCCAGCATGCAGGAGACCCTGTGTGCCTGCTGCTTGGAGGATGGTCAGAGAGATAAGAGGATTATCAATAAAACAATGAGAAGAAGAACGTACAGGAAGAGAAGGTGGAGAAATGCCTGAAATGCTAGAGGTGGGAAAATAATGTTACCAACCAAGTTAGTGGCAAAGGATAATCACATTAAGCTATAAAGACCCCTTTCCACTGATCCCCGATCTTAGCACATGCAAGATTATTATCCCAGCAATAATACCTGTAGGAAGATGAAATGCTGAGCAATCTGTTCCTTCGTTCAATTGATTGCCATCTTTAATATCTGAAGGTGCCCTGCTCCAGTGCACAATCACAGCTTACAGGTGTTAGAAATTGTATCAGTCAAAGATAGCACGTGCTAATTAGACGGCAATCTGCCTGCTTTCCAAAACAGGATCATGCCTGCTTAGATTTTCCTTGTTCTCATTTGCGTGCAGTTTTGACTGATACATGCAATATGTCTTTTGACATTTTCTCGGGTAAATCAGTCTAGCATAACAGTTTAATCAGATATCGTAGGTAATTGTTTTGAACATAAAAGACGCATCATCGCTGTTTTGAAGAATACTTATTCCCATACTGTTGTGACATGCTTCCTAATATTCACCATCATTAAGTACTTCAGTTGTAGAAATTATAGATGCATCATGTGGATTTGATGCGTTTCTGTAACATTTGGATTTTACTCTCAAATTTACTGTTGACGGTTTGTGTCCTATCATCAGACACTGGAGTAGATAATTATTACCTCTCTTTTCTCCACTATAATTTTAAAATTCTTGGAACGCTCGTGATATTCCCTGTTAAATTGACTTTCTCTATGCTTTGTCAGTGTTGACCTTCCAGATCCATTAAGCAACCCCTCGAAGCTGCTTCCTAATGACATGCCATAATTGGATGAGTGCAACATTGATGTGGCAGTTTGGCTGGGCAGCTGGTTGTAGGCAGAGGACCATTCTTGTGTACAGAGCAGAGGACATCGTTGCATTAGGATGACACAGCTCAAAAATGATGCCACATAGAACATAGGCTAAAATAGAGTGGTACTAAGACAGTTATTTAAACTCATACTGCCATGTTGTTCACCTATTTTTCTTGGGAGAGGAGGTCTCCTGTGTACAGGATTTGACTGGCTGGATAGGATTTTTTTCATGTATCCATTTCCTTCATTTAATTTTCATGCACACCCCCAACTTTCTCCCGGTAAAGGGACTTACTTCCCATGACTGGCATGTTGGACAATAAGTAGAATGTCCAGCCAATGTGAATGGCATAGACCTTCTTTTCAGAACTCAGAGGTTGGGGTAGTGCAGAAGATGGCAGCAGAACGCCCCATAGAGAGCAACTCTGTGGGTACCCATACAGTGACTGTAGGGTGGGGGTTCACAAACTTGACACTTTGAATGTCTTGGGGCCTAGGAGGTAGAAAGAAAACTATTGGGGATGCCCTGAAACATGCTTCCGTCTCCTGAGTGGGATTATGAAAATCTACTTAGGGAGCAAATGGCAAACAGTAGCATGGTGACGTGATGGCACTGTGAGTTAAACCGCAGAAGCTTCTGTGTTGTGAGGTCAGAAGACAAGCAATCATAAGATTGAATACATGCAACAGAGTGAGCTCCCGTCGCTTGCCCCAGTTCCTGCCAACCTAGCAGTTCGAAAGCATTTAGAAATGCAAGTTGATAAATAGGTACTGCTACGGTGGGAAGGTAACGGCATTCCGTGTCTAGTCTCGCTGGACACGTGACCACGGAAACTGTCTATGGACAAAACGCTGGCTCTATGGCTTGCAGACGGGGATGAGCACCACCCCCTAGAGTCAGACATTACTGGACTAAATGTCAAGGGCAACCTTAACTAGCATGGTGAAAGGATATAGTAGACCACTGAAGTCCATCAGGGATCTCCTGCCGTAACCACATTCCACAACGTGGGAGTCCCCACTGCAGCTTTGATGGGCAACTGGTTTCAACAAACGGTGGCCCTAGTATACCCCATTATCTGTCTGACCTCTTTGTTCCTAGTAGTGCCCTGAAATGAACCCCCCCAAAGAATGTATAATGATCCCTAATTAAAGTTTTAGGGGTGGCATAGAATATCAGAAAGCCAAATAAGTGGGTTTTATATCAAATCAATGCTGAAATGAGGAGCCTTGTGGTGCAGTGTTTAAAATGTGGTGCTGCAGTCAAAGACTCTGTGTCAGGATCTGAGTTTGACCCTGGCAGTCATAGGTAGCCAGCTCAAGGCTGACTCAGCCTTCCATTCTTCCTAGGTTGGTAAACTGCACGCCCACCTTGCTGGGAGGTCAATCTCTCACCTGCATTATTAAGTTGTAAACTGCTGAGAGAGTGCAGTAAGTGCTACGTGGAGACATATAAGCAGCACCCTTTTGAATTCTCACTAGAAGCTAAAAAATGAATATGCTGATGCTATCATACTTCAGGGCTGTCTGGATAGCTCAGTGAGCAAAGTAAGTGGTTGCAGGACCTGGGAGTTTGATTCCAGGTTATGCCTCCCAGGAATAAAAGCTAACCTGTTTAGCTGTCGGCAGGTCAAACAGCCCCAGAGGCAGCATAGGAAAAGGCAACTCCAAAATGCTTCTGTGCATTCTGTGTGAAGGTTCCACTCATATTGAGCCTTTGTGTTTGAGTACAATTATATTACGTTCCCTAGGTTGAACGCTAAGTTCAACCTAGATAGCATCTTAAAAAGCAGAGACATCACCTTGCCGACAAAGGTCTGCATAGTCAAAGCTATAGTTTTTCCAGCAGTAATGTGTGGAAGTGAGAGCTGGACCATAAAGAAGGCTGACCCCCAAAGAATTGATGCTTTTGAATTGTGGTGCTGGAGAAGACTCTTGAGAGTCCTTGCAAGAAACCGATCAATTTTGAAGGAAATCAACCCTGAGTGCTCACTGGAAGGACAGATCCTGAAGCTGAGGCTCCAATATGTTGGCCATCTGATGAGAAGAGAAGACTCCCTGGAAAAGACCCTGATGTTGGGAAAGTGTGAAGGCAAGAGTAGAAGGACATCAGAGGATGAGATGGTTGGACATTGAAGCTACCAACATGAATTTGACCAACTCTGGGAGGCAGTGGAAGACAGGAGGGTCTGGAGTGCTCTGGTCCATGGGGTCACAAAAGTCAGACACGACTTAATGACTAAACTAATATTAAGTTCATATGCAGACAGGGATGAATACCTGTATGGTGGATGGGCATGGGCAGAGTGCCCGGGTGATTGACAGTTGAGTAGCTGAGTGCTATTTGGTTAGCATTAAAGATGGGCATGGACCTCCTGTTTGGTGGTCTGTACCAATACATTTACCGGCTAAAGCAGTGTTTGACACTTCAAAGCCCCACTTCCTGAGGTGGACGCCCGCTTGGGGGCAGTGGCCTGGCTCCCCTGCCTTGCATCCTCCAGTTGCCACCTCTGAGTGGACACTTGCCAGAGGAGATGGCGCTTTCACGGTCATGAATCGTCATGAACCAAGAAACTGGTAGTTTGTGCCCATCTCTAGTTAGCATGAATGGCATGTTTTGGGTGTGGGGTCTGTGAGCGTTTAGCTATGACTGTTTATAAAGAGACATGCAGTAGAAATAGGGAAGTTGAGAGAAAATAGAATAATAATGGAGGAGGGTCTGTCTTGTGTTAGTGAGAAGAAAAGGGTTAAGGAAATTGTGTGTCGTGAAGAGCCTGTAGAAGCAGCTAATGGTAAAGTTGAAAGATGGCAGAGAAAATAATGAGGAACTGTCAGCAAATATTATGAAAGGTTGCAGAGATTATTATTGTTTTCACTTCCGTTTACTTTAGACCAGCTGATAAACGATCATTCCCTTTTGATCCTGATACCCGAATTTTCCTAATGAACTCCGTTTGTTTGACTCAGAGAAACGCTATTCTCTATTTATTCATAAGTAACATTTAAAAAAATATTAGCAGTCAGAGAACAGAGAGTGTAAGGCCCACGTCAGCTTAGGAAATGTAATATAGCACTTGAATGCAGACGTCAAAAGCTGACGTTAAAAAAAGAGAGAAAAGCTCTTTTTACTGGGAAACTGAATAATATTAACCCAGCTGGGCATTGTCTGTTTGGCGCAGTTAAAAGGGACAGCCTCAGATGCTTTGAACAGATTTTAGAGTGGTTGTCTTTTGGGCTAACACCTAGCCTAGTGCCATCAAGAAAAGGTGACTAGGTTTTGAGGTGGAGGTGCCACTGAGATGTCTTGTGGCTGCTTGAGGAGTGTCTAACTCCATAGAGGGAAAAAAAAATATCCCTTCTCCGAGTAAACCACGCTCTAGACCTAGGAACCCCTGGAAAGGTCTGCCATAAGTGGGAATGAACTTGGTGGCACATAATTATTCATTATTACCATACCTTGGAAATAGCATAGAATCATAGAATAATAGAGTTGAATGGGGCCTATAAAAGTCCTATCATGAGGAGATAATGACTCACTGGAAAAGGCAATGATGGTAAGAGTTTGGAAGGCAGCAGGAAGAGGAAGAGTGAGATGTGTTGACTTAAAAAGGGAAGCCAGAGCCTTGAGTATGAAGGACTTGACCAAAGGTGAAAGCAAAATACTTTTTGGAGGCCAAATAATCTTTAGGGTTGCCATAAAGGTGAAGCAACTTGACCATATGTAAGAACAGAAAATGACTCAGAACTACTAGGCTCAAAATCAGTTTTAAAAAGGCAATGACTCCATTTGGTTACTTTCCAACATGTAGAGGAGATGTGTGTACAATCCCCCTCCCTCATTCCTAGCTGTAGTCCAGTCCCTTTCAGTTTTCCCACTTCCCATTTTCTTCCAGCACTTGCTGCTCCACGTTGAGTTACAATGGACTAGGGAGAAGAAGGAGGAAGAATATCGATCCTGATCATTTCAAAGAAGAGCGCTATAAAGGCACTGGCTGTTTGAACTACCATGTCCCAGTGGTGGCTGAATCCATCGTGGTTGGTGAGGGGCAGCAACCGATGGTGGGTGGAGCTGGGCCAAAAGTGGGTGTGTGGTTATACGTGCGTGTGCACACACAAAAAGTCTGTGGCCTCAGAAGTATTTGGGAGTATCCTAAGCCTGTGGTAAGGCAGGACCCAAATAACCTTAATGGTAGGCCACCACTGTGCCATGTTACTACTAAGGCCTACGAGTAGTGCATTAACACACACACACACACACACACACACACACACACACACACACACACTGCACAAATTCAGATCACTTCTGTTTTGCTTGTTTTTTTATTTTATTAAAAATTGTTTTTAAATGTTCCATTAAAATAAAATCAGAAAACCTCCCTTTTCTTGCTCATCTTTTTAACAGAGGCAATAATCCAAGGCAATAACCAGAATTAAATGAAAGCGAAGACAATATTGATCACGAATTTGCCAGAGGAAGTGGATAAATAAAGGGTGGAGAGATGCTTTCTGTTTTCGAGCACTGGGGAGAAACATTCCAAACCTTGTTTTGCTATTGCCTAAGCTCATATTTTCTTTCCTTGCTCAGAACCAGTGGTGGAAGTTTTAACCATTCTGATTGTAATCAATTGACTTTGGATTCTTGTCTCTCTGAAACAACTGGTCTTTCCTATACAATCATCTCTGCAACTCATGTTAATAAAACTGGGATATTGGCAGAATTTACTTGGTTTGCCCTCCTCAAGCTTAGCATTAAAAAAAAAAAATCAAAAGCTTTGTGAATGTTCACCACAGCTCTGTAGTCCTGGGTCTGCAATGGGGCAGGGAATGGAAATATAGTGAAGCACAAATCTATCCCCATGAACTGATGAAGCACAAATTTATTTGTCGATTTGTGAGGGAAATTTAGGGGGGAAAAAACCTGACACCCTCCCACTGCCTCCATCTTTGCAAAGGGCGGCCTGGATTACCTTAGCTTGCCTTAAAAGAATCCAGGCTGCCCTTTGCAAATATGGATGCTGCAGGTCCCCTACCCTAAATGAAGCCACAGCCACCATCTTTGCAAAGGGCAGCCAGTGTCCCTTACTGCAATCTGTGGCTGCAGACGCCAGTTGGAGACCATGGCGGTGGTGGCACTGGATGATGGTCGTGGGAGAGGAAGGTGGCAGGGATACGCTGTGGGAGTGGGCGAGTGGGTGCCTATCGGTCCACTGATCAGCTGATTGGTGGGCCCATAGGCAGAATGGGAAAGCCATAGGAAGAGAGCTTCCTTTGGAAATATTTGTCTCTTCATATACGTTCGGGTCTCTGGAACTGACAAATATGAAGGGACGAATATTTAATTAATCAGTGTTTTCTCACAAATATCGCAATCCATTTTTTAATTTGTCCCCATGTCTAGCTATGGATATCCTATATCGAATGTGGCAAGGAAGAAGTGCATTTGAGGCAGAACTGGGTTGAAGTTTCTCAAAATACATATTCCCTCTGAGCACCATTCTGAGAATGTTTTCTTTACTTTTTTATCCTAACGGCAATGGTAACAAGGCTATGGGGTCCCTGCAGACAATTTAAAAATAAAAAAAGATGTGTGAGACTTTCTGAGATGCTAAACCATTGCAAGTAGACATCAGCATGAATCAGAAAAAAGTGATTTATTTTGATTCATGATTTGTCAAGGTCAACAAATCACAAATTACAAATTTATGATTTTTTTCTGATGAATCAATTTATCAATTTTAACTTAAGACTATAAAACACCCCTCAAGTACCTAGAGACATCAAATTCAGAGAGAATCTTCCCCTGGCTCTCCTATATGAGCTCTGCACATTTGGTGAAGCTTGGATTTCAGAGGTCCAAATTATACACCCACAAAGAGATCCCCCCAGGAAAGCTCCCCCAGACACCTAGAGACACCAAACTCACAGAGAAGCATGCGCGCGCAGGAGTGGCGCCAAATGGGCCATTGATCTGCCCGGCGTTGTTGCTTCCCCGGTCCCAGGAGATGCAGGCAACTTGGGCCACGTGACCTTGTTGGCGCGAACCAGCGCTATTTAAGGAGGCGCCGGTTCGTGAGCAGGTCCTCTTTGCTCTACAATCCCTCCATGTTTGGTGAAGACTGGGCTTCAGACAGCTGTATTACACACCAACATCCACAAAGTGGGTCCCCCCCCCAGAAAAGTGCTCTTTAGGAGCTCTCTTGGGGCAACCCAATCTTATAGAAGGAGCCATTGCATTCGCCAGCTCAGATGCTCCAGAAGCTCCACCCTCACTGGTCAGCAAGTGGAGACCTTAAAGGACCCACACTCATATTCTAGATTTCATGAGGACACACATATTTATATATTCACTTATTTGATATGTATCTCACCTTTCTCCTAGAGCTGAGACTCAAGGAATCTTGGGACATTATTAAAAACAGGTACAAATAAAAACATATAAAGAAGTGTTTCATGTATTAATGGAAGCCTTTCTAGCTAGCGTTCTTTGTGAGAAAAGCTGAGATATAAATGTAAACAAAGAAACAAATGGTTGTGGTGGGTTTTTCGGGCTCTTTGGCCGTGTTCTGAACGTTGTTCTTCGTGACGTTTCACCAGTCTCTGTGGCTGGCATCTTCAGAGGACTAGAGTAGGAACTCTGTCCATGCTCTGTTGGTGTTTGTTGGATAATATTTATAGCTGTGGGAATGGCTTTTGTCTTTTTTCAGGAGATAGGGTGATCAGCATGTTTTTGTTGTGATGACGGGGAGAGAAGGAGAGATTATCTGTCACTGAGATTGATGGGTGTCGTTAGCTGGTCTTTTTTTGTGCAATGATCTCTGGCCCTTGTGTCTGGGTAAGAGTGTGTTGACCTTTTGCAGGTTCTATTTTTCAGAATGGGGCGCCAGGCCATGTTTAGTTTCAGGCCTTCTTCTTTCCTGTTGAAGTTTTATTTATGTTTATGGATTTCAATGGCTTCCCTATGCAGTCTTAACATCTTAACTGTTAGACTAGTATGACAATGGAGCCCATGACCTCGGGACGTGGTGAGTGCTCTGACACCAGAGATATCCAAGAGAACATTAGACAACCATCTATCAAATCTGGATTTCTGCACTGAGCAAGGGGTTGGACTTGATGGACTTAGAGCCCCCTTCCAAATCAGTTATTCAGTGATTCATTTGTGATTCCATAAGTTTGACCAATAAGTGACGGAGACTTTTAATCTCAAATTTGAAGGCCATTCCAAGTCCAAAAAAAGTATGGCCTATCATCAGGCAGACTGAGGCAGCACTGAGAGGACAATGACGGCTGGTCTTCAGGCGTTCTTCTGGAATTCCCAATAAAGTTGCCTTATTAGGTGTTTGCTGTAAGGGATGATGGAGGATGTTATCCCATTGATGTAAAATCCATTTGCTGCTCCAGGAGGTTTCTCTATGAAGACTGGGAGGAGGAGGCCATCTTGTCTTTTGCCTCAGGCAGCAAAAACATCTTGAGCAGGCCATAGTTATTTTAAGGCACCACAAGATTTTGTGGTCTCCCTGTGTGTGTGTGGTTTTGCCTGCATTTTTCTAACAGGCATTTCCTTCCAGATGTTACTGCATGTTCAGGAAAACAAAACCTCCCTCTGGAACCGAGCTTATTTCTCTCATGTTACATTTCTCCCAACTCCCGACCTCCATTTTGTGTCAGATCTTTGAGACATCTTCCCAGAAGGACTTTTTCCAACGGGCTGCTTTGGAAACAGAATAGAAATATTTAGCACAAATAAATCATAGTCTGTCTGGACAGCCGTCACTCTTGTTTTCTCCTGTGTACTCGTGGTGATATCATCTTTAATTACACTGTCACGTACTAATTCTTCTCAAGAATATTCTGGTTGATATTAGGCTATTCCCCTCTGGGTGTTCCTTTGAAAATGAACGAGGAGGAAATTAATTCATTTCACACAATGTTGTTGGAAGAAGTGCCATACCAGAGAGGTGGCAAAAGAGCAGGGGAAAGAATAGGCTGATTTATTTATGCAAAATATTTCACAGGAGGGAGGAGGGGGAAGAAAGAAACCAAACTGAAATGGAAAGGAAGTCATTGTTACTACATTCCAAGAGAGGAAGTCATAGGAATAGTGCCACAGTCTCGGCACTTCAAAATTCTGCAGATCTCTCGAGCTTTTTAAAATCCATTTGTTCTTCAATCTAGAAGAAGGCGTAACAGGAGAACCCAAAAGGTCAAGGTTGTCTGGGCGCTTTGGGAGAAATCAGGTTTGGGAGACTTCTATGGCTGTCGTCTACAACTTGAACCGATTTCCTTTTTAAAAAATTCTGCCTTTACTTCGCGCTGGACAGGGGACAGATTGTATTTGTCTTCAGTGTGGAAGGGATGGTCGCTCTTGAATTGGCCTTCTCGGCCGCACTAGACGCTGTTCCAAGTCCTCCATTCAGAGCATGTTACCAGAGTCTCTCGAAACTGAAGGATGCCTAATATGTTTCATCAAGAATTGCAGAAAGAGAAAAAGGGAGAACTTTACTCCCAGATCAGGGGTGATTTACATGTAGCCACCAGAGCCCCTCAGTTCCGTGTAACCTCTTGACTCCTTCAATAATAATAACAACTGCATGCTATTAAGTCAACTTCTAGGGTTTCTTTGGCGTAGAGTAGTCAGAGGTGATGTATCATTCCCTTCTGGGGGCACTCTGGGTTCGCCATTGAGCACTTGCCCAAGATCACATACTGTAAGCTGGCTCTTGTATAGGTGGGGAATTGAACCACTGAACTTTAGCTCCAAAGCTGAGCATCCAACTCTTGGAGCCAGCTGACCCCTTCAGGGGCTGCTCACAAATTAAATGCCCCTCCTGGCATGCTTTGCCTCTAGAGTTGTAATCTGCATCAACACATCATTCCCTCTCCTGACCTGTTTTGGGTTTTTAAAGGCCTTTTTTTAAAAATGAAACTGTTCATAATTGCCTGGATAGTGTATTTAAATCAAAACTGTACCCCCTGAATTTCTGAGCTGAAATTTTATACTTTGGGGGGAAAATGTGAGAAGTGGAGCCTTACAAAATCCAGGGGGATAGCAAAACTGAGCCCCTCTACCTCTGGTGTCACCTGCTCCTTCATGTCATGCCTCACAGTTGCTATCCCCAGCCTGTCATGAAACATTTTAAAAAGTGTTTGTTATTTAGTGGGTGGTCCCACCTGGAACACACATTAATTCAGAGGAGTAAATGCGTGTTGAGCAGTCAACAACCGAGGCAACAGGCCTACTCTATTTGGGAGTATCAGTTGGATTTAGGCCTTTGTTATTACTGCATTTTTACTGCCAGGGATGGAGAACAACATTTATGGGATTTAGTGCCTCATATGCCAAAATAACTTGGCTGTCTTTGTGCGCTATGCAGCCAGACTGGGAGAGCATGGGGCATCATTTGGCACTCTGGCTTAGGCCCAACTTGCCCTCCCCTCTTCTCAACGTGAAGACAGCCGCTGTGTGGTCTGAAATATCTTGCTTGCTAACCTGTTCCCGGTTGCCTTCCTGCAAATAAAGCAGAGCTATTTTTTTTTTAATGGGGGTGGGATAAACGCTGTTTTGAAAGAACTACCATCTCATGCTTCATTGGCACTCAGCTGACTGTACGCCATTCTGCATCTGTTCTGAGTGGAGTTGCACTACATCATTTTCACATTGTGTCTTTCGACTCTGAAGAGTGCTATTTGTCCCGCGAAAATGGTCTGGTGTTCAGCACCATTAACACTTATAGCGATAGGTAAATAATGACGCACAGGAGTCCATTAAAATGAAAAATAGTCCAAGGCAGCAATCTGAACTGGTCAAAACTCTTAAGCAAGTTCCTCCTCAGATTGAGGCTGGTGGCTCCGTTCCTAGCAGGATGAGGAAGAGCAGAGAATAATTTGCTTTATCACCCCCTGCTAATGGAAAGATGCAAATTGAGCTTCTTGTCAGAGAACATGCTTTGGGTTCCATCTAAAGTACAATCGTTAGATGATCAGCACTCCGTTGACTGTGAATGTGAGAAAAACACCTCATAACTGGAACAATCAAAGAATATCCTTTGGAAATTCCAGCATAACCACAGAAAAATAGTATTTAAGTTATTAAAGAAAAATACAAAACAGAACTAGATTAAGATATATCAGCCATGAGGTACACCACAAGATAGAATGTATAGATGTGGTAAAGAAAATAGGAAGTGAGAATGTTCATTTCCTGGATATTAACCTTTACAGATGCTCAATTCCACCTCCAGCTACTATAGCAGCACAACGTAACTTGTGCCAAATATGCATATGACAGGATCTTAAGAAGGATGAGTTCAGCATATTGCTGAGCTTCTCAATGAGGTTAATTTCTTAACTATGTGATGATTCCAAGCTCTTCTAGATTGTAGAGGACCTGCTGATTGTCAAGTTTCATTTCCCAAGAATTGTGATTTTAGGTTACTAGGACATTAGGCAGGGTCACACCATCCTGAAGCTGTCAGCACATCAAAAACAGAGCACCAAGTAAGTCATGACCCTCGCCTTCCAGGAAGTCAGTGTGATTTCTCTAGCTAATATGCCATTTATAGTCCAGCTAAGGCTTAAAGCTACATAGCTAGATTTGATGTGATTTGATCAACAGGAATCAAGTGCTTTGTGCCCCCATACTAAAAGGGGGGCATGAGGAGTATCAATGATATCACTCTCCTTAATAGTAGGACTTGACCAATGATGGATGATAATAGCATCAATAGATATGGTTAACTGAACACTTTGCAAACTTGTTTAACCATCTCCTCCCCA
Source organism: Pogona vitticeps (assembly GCF_051106095.1). Taxonomy (NCBI): domain Eukaryota; kingdom Metazoa; phylum Chordata; class Lepidosauria; order Squamata; family Agamidae; genus Pogona; species Pogona vitticeps. The sequence continues at coordinate 305,613,624 of NC_135784.1, forward strand.
AGGTTTTTCTAACAGTTTCTTGTTTAGTCGTTAAGTCTTGTCCAACTCTTTGTGACCCCATGGACCAGAGCACGCCAGGCCCTCCTGTCTTCCACTGCCCCCAGAGTTGGGTCAAATTCACGATGGTCACTTTGATGACACTGTCCAACCATCTTGTCCTCTGTTGTCCCCTTCTCCTCTTGCTCTCATTCTTTCCCAACATCAGGGTCTTTTCCAGGGAGTCTTCTCTTCTCATGAGATGGCCAGAGTATTGGAGCCTCAGCTTCAGGATCTGTCCTTCCAGTGAGCACCCAAGGTTGATTTCCTTCAAAATGGATAGGTTTGATCTCCTTGCAGAACTTTCAAGAGTCTCCTCCAGCACCAATATTCAAAAGCATCAATTCTAATAGTACACATCTATATTTCATCTTCTGTCCACTCTCCCCTCCCAACTTTCTGAATACTGTACACATTAAGGGCTCTACGAGCAGCTCTTGTCTGCTTCTTTTTTATTTGAATATGTTGCCATCTGCATGACTGGGCCATGTACAATAATTGCATGACTGTAGCTCCTTTTGGTAATGTGACCACTCTGTTAGAGAGCCAGGGCTAGCATCTTATCATTTCCTGAGATCCTTTTGGGAAGAAAAAGCAGCGGAAGGTGGAAAGAGGCTGTCTCAGAAATTGACCGTTTGTATGGTTGCCTCAGAACTTGAGAAAGTTACATTTCGGGACTTCAGGTTCCCTTTAAAGCCCTCATCTAACATCATAGTGTTCTGGAAGTTGTAGTCTAAAGGGGATTTTGCCAAGCTGTAAACTACTTCTATGAGTCATGCCGAATTTGCTTGTGCATGGATGGATGAATTCACTATCAAGACCTTACTGGTGGGATGACCTTAAGGCCAAACAAAGAACTTTTTCCTCCCCTCCCCCACAGGTCTTTGTAAAATATATCGACGGTCTTCAACCTTTGAGAAGCCAGTCACATATACTCAGCAAGCCCAGAAGAACTATACGAATTTTAGAAATGAAGTAGGGCAAGCCACCCAGTGCTTCTCGTCATTAAACTTAAAGCTGCATAGCTAGATGTAAGGTGATCTGATGAACAGGAATCAAGTGTGCTATCCTTCCTCCCCTGTAACTACAAGGGGAGAATGATGGGTTGCAATGACATCGCTCTCCCTAAGAGTAGGACTTGGCCTTGTGGCCAAATAAATAATAAATAAAAGAAGACCTCGTACGAATTGTCTCATGAGACAATAGTACAGTACAGTTTATTACGGTCCTTAGACCAATCACACAGGGGGGGGGAAAACATAGATGTTTCCAGTTTCCAAAATACCTTATAAAAACATTTGATATTAAAAGACCATTTAAAATCTAGTATTTAGTTACCATAACGTTTCAAAATTTCAGATACTTCTTTTTTTAAAAAAAGGCATTTAAAACACAATTTAAAATCTAGTGCAGTGGTTCTTAACCTTGGGTTACTCAGGTGTTTTTGAACTGCAACTCCCAGAAGCCCCAGCCAGCATGGCTGGTGGTGAAGGCTTCTGGGAGTTGTAGTCCAAAACACCTGAGTAACCCAAAGTTAAGAACCACTGATCTAGTGTATAGTTACCATGGAATTCCCGAGGCCTGAATATTGCCGTATAAAATCTGGCTATTTGATAAGTGATCTTGGAGTTCGTATCAAGAAAGTCAAGTCTGTTTTTTTTCCTTTGATCAGTGGGGTGATGATCTCCTTGCAAGCCACCTCAGAATCAAACAATTCTTTGCCTACAGTCCTCAGACCCATCATACAAAGAAGTGGACAACCCAGATCCACACAGTCTCCAATAAATAAATCAATACCATATTTTTCTGTGTATAAGATTATACTTTTGTCTAAATCTTTAGACTAAAAATTGAGGGTCGTCTTATACATGGGGGCTTATGCGGGGCTTAGCACAAAGGGAGAAAGCAGGGATCAAAGCTATCCTGCAGCGCTTTGATCCTTTTTACCCTACATTTGCTAAGCCCCACTTAGATTTCTTAATTTTGGGTTAGAAAGGGGGGCGTCTTATACATGGGGCATCTTATACATGGAAAAATACAGTAAACAAATAACATTTATTTAAAATGGCTCTCCTTGTCTCGCTCTGGCTTGAAACAAAGGAGCTTCATAGATTTCGAAATTGCCCAGTTGAGCCAAGCTAAACTGATGAGAATAAAGAACTGTGTGAGTTCTTCTATACACTGGTCTCCTGGCCATTGGCCATGCCAGGTGGAGCTGGTAAAAACTGGTATATGGTCACATCTGGAGAGACATCAAATTCCCCACGCCTGCCCTAAAGCAAAACCCAATGAAAGCGGGATGTAAACCCCTACTTAAAAGATACAAGATCTCAGTCTTTTGCACAATAACAAGAATCATAGAGAAAGAACAGCAAATATGTAGCCAGACTGGCCTCCTGTAGGAGGGAGTTCCAAAGTCTGGGAGCAGCCACAGAGAAGGCCCTCTCGTGTACCTACACCAGTGAGCGTGATGGAACTGAAAGGCTTCTCCTGATGATCTTAACACCTGGGCAGGCTCTTAAAGGGAGATATGTAATGCAAATTGGAATTAGAGTCTTGCAATTTGCTTCTAAAGAAGCAAAAAATAATAATTAACATATGTTTGATGCTGTTGCATGAAAAAGTGGATTTCCTAAATATAGTATTACATCCACAAAAAGTCAAAGTTTTATTTTATGTTCTCAGTCTTCCATAAGTGCTTAAACTTTTTCAGTATTATTATTCCTGTTGGATGGCAAATGTGTGATATTTTTTGTCCAAACAGCGGGGTACTTTTAATGTAGGATGTCTACAGGAAGAAAATAATTGCATACCGTAGAAGAGCTGACAGTAAGGAGAAGAGAATATTATTAAAATAAGTGCATGTAGAGGACAATGGGAGACCTCTAACAGGGTTCTTTGATATTTTTTCCCGTGCCTTTCACTTAAATTGGAGTGCTGGATTTTTAATATTGTGCAAAAACCTATTTCTTTCCTAGTAATTTAATTAGCAGGTTTCAGAACCATATAAATAGAGTGTCTTGGTTTGTTTTTTTGTTTCATGAAGTGTGTGGCACTAAATGAAAATGGGATTGGAATGAGATATTGGCCGTTTTCATTTGATGATCAAAGCACCCAATAGCTGTGGTAGAACTATCAACGAAAGAAAATCTCATTGGACTTTTGTTGGGAAAAAAAGTATCATTCAAAATGCTGTTAAAGTTTATCAAGAAGACTAATACAGACAAAATGGGTGCTGTGTACAGGGGGAATACTGACCACCCCCCCATCATCAACAGATTAGCTGGAGATGATTTGCTAAATTTGTTTTGTATGTTTATAGCCACCGTTCCACCAACGAATCATCCCAGAGTGCTGGGCACGTAACAATGGGCTCAAGCTACAGGAAGCCAGATTTAGGCTGAACATCAGGAAAAACATCTTAACTGTTCGAGCCGTATGAAAATGGAACCACTTACCTCAGGGGGAGGTGGTGAGCACTCCAATGCTGGAGGCATTCAAGAGAAAATTGAACAACCTTCTGTCAGATCTGCTTTGATTTGGATTCCTACATTGAGCACAGGGTTGAACTCAATGTCCTTATAGGGCCCTTCCCATTCACTTATTCTAAGCTTCTATGATTATATGACTTGTTTTCTATATTCCCGAGCTCCAATTCCATGAGTTCAAAGCACTAGCATGAGAGGGTGTGATTGGCCCAAGGTCATTCAGTGAGTTTCAAGATCAACTAGGGATGTGACCCTTGATCTCGTAAATCCTGGTCCAACACACTAAATACTACACCAGAGTTTGATGGCCAGTATTCTATTTAGTGTCTGTTGAGTGGAAAGTCCCACGAGTGTACTAGTGTGGAATTGTGACGTGAGGGTAAGAATTGCTGTTAGCAAGCAAAGGGTGGGTTTTTCCCCATGCAGGTCGCCACTCATGGCGTGCTGATGCTTGTGGCAGTGGTGCCATCTGTTATGACTATGCTGGCAGGCCTTTCCACTCAAGAGAGGCTCAGTGACATGTCCAACACATAACTGGAAACCTCAGGGAGTCAGAGCACCTGACCGAGGATGTAACAGTTGGGACTGAATTTCTACTGTACCTCACAAGAGAGAGACTGGCCAAGATCTCCTGGAATAAATCTGACTGAAGAGGCACCTCTGAGCACTTCAAAAAGAATCCCATAATTTCCAGTTATGTGATTCCTATCACCACTCCCAGTTAACAATCTGGCTGCAGTATTTTGAACCCACTGAAGTTTCCAAATATTTCCCCATACAGTGGTCCTCGCAAGATGAAAGGAATTTGTTCCACGAGTAGCACCGTCTTGTGAAATTTTAATCTTGTGAAAAGCAGTTTCCCATAGGAATTCATTGCAAAGCATTCCTATGGGAACATCGCAAGATGAATGAATTATTTTCGTCTTGTGAGGCATCGGTCTTGTGGGAAAAAAAATCATCCTGCAAAGCACAGCCGTAGAAGAAGATGTCTTGCAAGACACCAACACGATCGCAAAAAACATTCATCTTGCGGGTTTTTTGTCCAGTGAGGTGTTCTCCTTGCGAGGCGCCACTGTACTCCTCAAGGCACAAAAACATAGGAATAAAAGACATGAGGCACTGAAAATATGAGAGCTCTTTCAACTGCTGGCCAGCTTGTATGCCAAAGTCAGCTCAATGTATAGTCAAGGTAGTATGAAAAAAACAAAATAGGCAACCCAACCTCTTTGGCAGAGATTCCCTCCTCAGCATCTAAGTCTTTTGTAGCAAATCCCAAGTCCAAGTCTGAGTCTTTTGTTGTTGTTGTTTAGTCGTTAAGTTGTGCCTGACTCTTCGTGACCCCATGGACCAGAACGTGCCAGGCCCTCCTGTCTTCCACGGCCTCCCGGAGTTTGGCACCAAATTCGGGTTGGTCGCTTCGATGAACCTGTCCAACCGTCTTGTCCCCTTATTCTCTTGCCTTCACACTTTCCCAACATCAGGGGCTTTTCCAGGGAGTCTTCTCTTCTCATGAGATGGCCAAAGTATTGGAGCCTCAGCTTCAGGATCTGTCCTTCCAGTGAGCACTCAGGGTTGGTTTCCTTCAGAATGGATAGGTTTGTTCTCCTTGCAGTCCAGGGGACTCTCAAGAGCCTCCTCCAGCACCACAATTCAAAAGCATCAATTCTTCAGTGGTCAGCCTTCTTTATGGTCCAGCTCTCACTTCCATACATCGCTACTGGACAAACCACAGCTTTGACTATGTGGACCATAGTCGGCAAGGTGATGTCTCTGCTTTTTAAGATGCTGTTGAGGTTTGTCATCGCTTTCCTCCCAAGAAGCAGGTGTCTTTTAATTTCTGTCACCATCTGCAGTGATCATGGAGCCCAAAAAAGTAAAATCTGACACTGCCTCCGTATCTTCCCCTTCAATTTGCCAGGAGGTGATGGGACCAGTGACCATGAGCTTATTTTTTTTTGATGTTGAGCTTCAGACCATTTTTAGTGCTCTCCTTTTTCGCCCTCATTAAGAGGTTCTTTAGTTCCTTCTCACTTTCTTTTGTAAAAATTTCCAAGCCCCAAGTCCCTATTAAAAAAGAAGCTTTTTTTTGGTCTGAAAAAAGGGAAGGGTGGTTGGTTTCTGGGTCTTGAGTTGTCCTAGTATTTGTGTGTGTGTGTGTGTGTGTGTGTGTGTGTGTGTGTCTGTGTCTGTGTGTGTGTGTGTGTGTGTGTGTGTGTGTGTGTGTGTGTGTGTGAGAGAGAGAGAGAGAGAGAGAGAGAGAGAGAGAGAGAGAGAGAGAGAGAGAGAGAGAGTCAAGTTTCAAGTTCAGGTCCAAGTTGAGATGCCAGTGTGACTTACGTCTGATTTGACAGTGAGTTCCATGCCTGGAATCCCCATTTTCGATTATCACCTATAGTCTCCCAAGCTCCCAGCTAATATTCTTTGAGATGGAATTTGGGGACAACGCTACTTCAGAAAGGGCTTTTATGGGCTGGAGCAAGACTGGGCCTGTAAGAACTGTAAGAAACTTTCTGAAACTACGTTTGCAACCTCGGTTCCCGTCTCAGATGCTGGTTACTCTGGCCAAAAATTGGGACACCTGGAATCATCCAGAGGTGGAAGAGTACCTTTAATCCATCGCAGAGAGCTCACTGCACCACTGGACACCAAAAATATTACTTTGCCTCCAAGAAAATTAGATGTGAATTCCACACTCTTATAGTTGTGCCTGTTTCTTTGTGTTACTTTGTTGTTGTTGTTGTTGCTTGCATTTTTGGCAGTCCATGGAGTCCCCAAGAGGGGTCCAGGATCATAAACTGGAAACAAGAAAGAGAGAAAAGCAGAGGGACAGAAGAGCAAACTAGGAAAGAACAATGGTATGTGTTGCCAGTGTGTAAATCACACAGAAACCTATAGATTTGAGTGACTTGTATAGATTTGTAGGGGGAGCATACTGTGTTTTTAATACTTCTTTTGACTGGCTTCTTTTCATTAATTAATTGAATAAAGAGCTGATTTAAATGAATCTCTTTGAATATGAGGAACATTTCTATCTTTAGGAAGACAGAGAGTTCTCTCCCTAATTTAGCATAGACAAATCACTTATGCTTTGAAACCCTGTCAATATTTGGCTGCCTAAATTAAGATACATATTGATTGGTTGGTTCCAGCAAGTCCATCAGTGGTGTTTTTTTTTTTTAAAGCTAATCTCTTTCACTGCTGATAATTATGATGAAAAATCACTTTTAAAAAAAACAACAACATTTTATAGTACCTTTTAAACTGTGATTAATGCATTCATTGCTTAATTCAGGGATCCATTAATTATTTGTTTGCCACTATTATGAAAGTAAAAGAACAAATACATTCTGAATGAAATGTCAGCCAAGGAGTAGAGGTCTGTGGAATCGGCTCTGTTCCAAGCGGAGTCAGTGAGCCAGACTGTATATGATAGCTTCCCCTTTGTTAGAAGCTGAGATCTATTTATGTTGTTGGGGTGTGATTCAGCCAGAGGTTTGTGACTGAACCATTGTATTTGCAAAATGAAGAAATGATTTTAAAAAATCTTAGGTTTTCCTCATGCCCACCGAACAAAACAAAGGAAGCAAATCGTGAAAAGCTTGCTTGCTTGCTTGCTTGCTTGTTTGCTTGCTTGCTTTTAAAGAGGTGCTGCTGGTCAGTTGAAAGGCAGATCAAGGAATAGGGATCCAGCCTGTGCTGAATTGGGGTTACACTCCACCAGAAAACATAGGTGAACAGCTTGGGGGTGCTCTTGGATTAATCTCTGAGCTTGGATTCTAAAGTTTGAAATCCGACCAGGAGTGCCTTTCCACAGTTAAAACTAGTGTGCGAGCTGCACTCAATGCTGGAGATGTCTGATCTGGCCACAGTGACACATGCCTTCATTATATCCCAACTGGATTATTGTAACGTGCTCTGCCTTTGGAAAGTGCCCGGAAACTCCACCAAGTCCAAAATAACGCAGCCAGATTGGTAACTAGGGCTGGTCACAGGAATCATCTCACTCCTCTGTTACAGTAGCTCCACTGGCTGATGGTCCATTTCTTGGCACAATTCAAAGTGCCAAGACCTATTAATCTCCAAACATTGTATAATGGGGCAGCTTGTAACAGGGGACATTTCAGAGTTTTGCTTTCTCCTGCAAAGCCACTGGCAATGGTGCGGCTAAAAATATTGTAAATAAATAAATATAAATTTAACGATTTTGAATCTCAAGATTTCTATCAATAGTAATATTATTATTGATAGAGATATTTTATTTACCATGAATATTTTATTTACCATGGGCAGCTTATATTGACCATGAAAAATTGGACAGATAACATTTACCATGAAAAATCAGAGGCCGCAGATTCCTGCAAATACAACAGGTAGTACAGTATAGGAGGAAAAAAGAAGCCTGGATGATTATAGCAGTATAAGTAGAGAAAAATTACCTAAGGCAGTGAAAGTGGAGAATATTTTGAAAACAACAGAGACAAAGGCTCAATATAAGAAGCAACAATTTGAAAATAAATTAAACAGTTGGAAAAATAAGCCACAACAGGGGCAACACCTGAGAATTATTAATAGAAAGCATGATCATAATTCAACATGAGCATGGAATAAAACTGGGGACCCTTTAGAAAGAAACTTGAAGGCTTGAATTTTGCTGCACCAGAACAAGCACTCCAAACCAACATTGTGAAAGCTAAGATCCAAGGAATTAGTGCTAATAATAAATGTTGGCTCTGCCAAGAAAAAGATGAAACTGACACACCTCATCTGCAAATGTCCAAAGATTGCACAAACAGATTACAAAACTAAACATGATAGAGTGGCAAAATTAGTGGACAAGTAAGTTATTGTGTAAAAAAATATAACTTGCCAGTCTCCAAAAACCCATGAGAACATCAAGTAGAGAAAGTGTCAGAAAATGACAAAGTAAAGATTTTATGGGATTTCTGGATCCAGACTGACACCTTTAACATAACACACCAGACATAGTAGTAATAGAACAAAGAAATGTCTGGACTTATTTGGTTACTTTTGCAGCTAGTCTCATTGACTAATACCTGTTCAATATTTATATGCACATGAACCTGCAGCTCCATCAAATGCTTTTACTCATCCCTTTTCATTTTGCCAAAGCTGTGTGTTGTGGGTAGATCATCATCATCACCATTATCTTAGAACTGCAAAGCTGGAAGGGACCCTATAGATCATTGAGTCTAGATGCTTTCAAGGAGGCACCCTGGAGAATTTAAACTCTCAATTTCTACAGCCAGGTGCCAGAAACCACTGAGCTATCCAGCCGTTTGTATAAAACTGTGCTTGCCTGCTCGCACCCTTTAGTTTGTGAACACTTGCACACTACACAGATGTCGGGGTGGGGAAGGAATCAGTAGTGCTACTAATTTGATATCTTCCATCGTTCGATAATGGGATAATACCCCATCTTGGGCTAGTGGCCTATTAAGTCATGCTTTATAGTCTGGCCATAAACTTGAATGGCAGCGAATAGTAAAGAATAATCAAATGAAAGGCAAAGGAGCAATGCAATCCCATTTGCCTATAATAGCAAGTGATGAATTGGAACCCAAGGGCTAATTTTGAAAGAAAAGAAAAGGGGGGGGGGATAATAAAAAGAATCATTCCCCTGCTTCCAAAGCAGAGAGGAACTAAGGTGTTTGTACAGACATTGTCGAGTGATGGAAAATTAAATGTCACTTGAATTATAGAAAGATTTGGCCAATAGCCAAATATAAATCAGCCTTTAAAAATAGAAAGGTTTTTTTAAAAAAGATTTTTTATTTGGTCTGCATGTCAGAAGCCTGTTGGAAAAAAAGTGGAGGCGTAACACTTATTACAGTGAATAATTTTGAATAAATATAAGAACTGGCTGTGGATCTGTCTCTAGAGGTCTGTGGATATAGCGCAGGATAAATGGTCATAGAACCAAGCTGTATTCATGTTTCAATAGGAAGCAGGAAGGCGAACAGGGCTTTTCTAAAAAGGGAAAATTTACACTTCTCGTCATTTTGGTTTTCTCTAAGAGTTCCACAAAGCTTCCTTGCAGTCAAATGTTCCAAAAATCAATGAGATTTCAAATTCTCAGATTTAAGCCTTGGACTTCACCTGCTTTGAATGTGATGTTTGGGCTCTGTGTTGGTTTTATTTGTCTGCTATATGAAAAAAAAAGGTAAATGTTCATTTTATTCAATGTTTATAGCAGGCTTTCCACCAGAGGTTGATGTATATATCCTGGCAGATACACCATCATATATGGATTACAGCATATCTAAAAGCTTCAAACATTGATTGTTCCTGCATTTCAGCCGCCATATGATGTCAGATTTTCATGTCTCCGTGTCAGATGCTGTAAAATTCTGGCCATATTTTTATGCCGGCTCTGAAGTTCTATGAAATATTGACTGCGACTTTTTAAAAAAAATCTATGGGGTCAATCAGTAAGATTCATGCATAATTGCTCCTTGAATATTCAGTCATCCAATGAGTACTTCCTACTAGAACTGGCAAAAATAATCAGTGAGATGACTCATTAAAGTAGTATTGTTTAGATTTCATTTCTTAAACATGATATTTCATTTAGCATAACAAATCATCAAATCTTCCCTGAGTCCCTGCAGAATGTTCATACTGACCTATTTTCCTGTCCACCCAAATGAGCAGCCATTTCATATGTACAGTAGGTATGGCAAAGGGAGGATATTACTTTGTTTACTAGATTCATTGCATTTAATATTGTCGTCTTCTCTCTCTCTCTTTTAATATGCCCACATACTTTCTTAGGGCTGAGTGTGTTTGTGAATACATGATAGAGGGCTGATTCTCTTGTGTGGGCTTCAGTTGGGTAGGTCAAAATATCATTAGGGAGTATCTTTCTCCCTGTGCCCATCTGTTTTGTTTTATTTTAAGGTCCACATCTGGCTAATGGGAGGCGGATTGAAGGGAGGTGGGAGCAAGGCAAGAAGTGGAGTTCATGGCACTTGGTGGGTTTGGGGCAGAAGTGAGGAAAAAGGCTCTTAGGAGCTTTGTCAGCACACTGCACGTTTATGACAGAGTCGTGGGATCATGGGGTTGGAAGGGAGCTATAGGGCCAATTGATGTCCAATCCCCTGATCAAGGCAGGAACCATAATCAAAGTATATCTGACAGACGGTTGTTCAATTTTTTTTTCTTGAATCCTTCCAGTGTTGGAGCGTTCATCATACCTAAGGTTAATGGTTCCATTGTCATACTGCTCTAACAGTTAGGACATTTTTTCCTGAAACTCAACTGAAATCTGACTTCCTATAAATTGAGCCCATTATTGGATGTCCTGCACTCTGAGATGGTCAGGAACAGATCCTGCCCCTCCTCTGTACGACAGTCTTTCAAGTATTTCAGAGTGCTATCAATCTTCAAATACTTGAAATATCCCCTCAGTCTTCTTCTTCCAAGGATAGACACACCCAGTTACAGTGGTGCCTCGCATAACGATGTTAATTGGTTCCATTAAAAACATCGTTATGTGAAAACATTGTTAAACGAAACACCATTTCCCATAGGAATGCATTGAAAACCGGTTAATCCGTTCCAATAGGAGCCTATTCAATACATTTCAATGGTGAAAAAAATAACCAAAAATTCAAAAAGACTCAGAACGAAGCCAAATTACTTTAACGAAGGTTTTATTAGGTGCACTAACAATTCTAAGCATATTAAACATTTTTAAACATTTTAGAATATTTTTAAAATAGCGAAAACAGAGCTGTCAAAAACAACATTAAGCGAAACAGGGGACCTAAAACTGTCATTGGTAAGTGAAGCAAGGTCCCAAACATCGTTATGCGAAAATCCCCCATAGGAAACATCGTTAGGTGAGGCAGCAAAATTTCCAGCAAAGGCCATCGTTATGCAAATTCATCGTTGAGCGAGGCACTCGTTAAGCAAGGCACCACTGTATTTCAGTCTTTCCTCATAAGGCAGACCTGGGCAAAGTGCGGCCAGAGGGCCACATATGGCCCGCGGACAGTTTTGAACATCAAAATCATTTATAGCTTTTTGTCTAAAGTTAATCAGTTGCTTATCTTTAACATACCGCAAAAAAAAAACCTCTTTAGTATTTGTGAAGATTAACAAGTTTAAAATAAAAGCAATCATAACATCACTGTTTCATTTTATTTTTAAGTAAAGTTTGTTCGGACCCCAAACACAGTTCAGATTTTTCATGTGGCCCCCTTATAGAAATTAATTGCCCACCCCTGTCATAAGGCTTCATTTCCAGCCCCCCTGGTCAACCTTATTGCCACACCGAACCTGTTCCAGGTTGTCGGCATCCATGGCGTTCGCCCAGGCCATGAATATTCATATGTCATTTGCATAGACCAATGGGAGTGCTGTAGGGGCGGAGTCACAAGGTATAAGAGACTCAGCAGGAGGAGGAGGAGTTCGAGATAAGGTTTAGATAGGGTTTTGAGATGGAGAATTCGAGTGTTAGTTAGAGCAGTGGTCTCCAACCTTGGGCCTCCAGATGTTCTTGGACTGCAACTCCCAGAAGCCTTCACCACCACCTCTGCTGGCAGGGATTTCTGGGAGCTGAAGTCCAATAACATCTGGAGGCCCAAGGTTGGGGACTACTGAGTTAGAGAGTTGAGAGAGTTTTTGAGTTTGGGCGGGAGAATGGTGGTTGAGGGTGGATAAAGAAGAATGTTTGTTAACAACATGGCTTGTTCTGTCAACATCTGTATCAATGAACAATTTCTATTTGGTTCTTTTTAAAATGGCATATGGCCGGGACATCTATCATTCATAATAGGTATTGTTGACGAAATCAACTGGTGGCAGCTGAGGGGCATGTAGCGTGGGCTCTTTGTTTGGTGAAACAAGCAGAGACTACGTGGAATCATGATAGCATCTTTCTTAAAGTACAGTGTCCAGAACTAGTTACGGTGCTCAGGATGAGGCCTAACCAGTGCTGAATAGAGGGGGACTCATACTTCATAGGATTTGGAGGCTCTCCTTGTGTTCATGCAGCCTAAAATAGCATTGGCCTTTTTTTTTGGAACCGCATCACATTTTTGGCTCATGTTCAGCTTGTATTCTGCAACAATTCCAAGTGTCTTCTTGCATGTAATATTGCTGAGCCAACATCCCCCACTGTGTAACTGTTAATTTGATTTCTTTCCCCTGGTTGTATAACTTTGCACTTGTCCCTGTTAAATATCGTTCTGCTGTTTTCAGCCAAGTGATTGTGCTCAAGATGTTTGAATTTTGTTTCTGTCTTCCAAGGGATTACTGTTCCACCCAATTTTGTGTCATCCATAAATTTGATCAATAGTGCCTGGAGTTCCTCATCTAATAATAACATAAGCAGAAGAACATAGAACCCTCTATCTCAGCTCATCTCAGCCTATTTGCACGCCCCACTCTGATCCAGAGACATATAAAATACTGTTGTGAACCTGAGAATGAACCAATTCTATTTAACCTCCAAACTGGCTGAAGGGTCAGGCATGTGTGTGTGTCAGTCCTGATCCACACAGAAAACATTTGGATACAAATCAGATTGGACAGTCCTTCCTTCCCATGAATGATACATCTCTGTATTGAGTTCTTCAGGGGAATTAACAGAAATATTGGAATTTTTTTGGAATGAGTTCCAAGTCTGAACTTTTGGTACCAAGTCCAAGTCCCTATTAAAAAGAAGCTTTTTTTCCCCTCCAGAAAATAAATGGAAGTCATTGGAAAAAAAACACAGGAGCTGAGTTTAAGTCAAGTTGCTGGTGCAACTTAAGTCCAACTTAAGTTGGACTCAAGTCCTTATCTCTGAGAACCAGGAATTCTCAGTGTAAGACCAATCAAACAAGAATCCATTGTGGTGAGTTTGGAAAGAAGGCAAGGGTAACTTATATAAATTAAGCCATATCCAGTTGTTATCCCTACATGGATGTACAGCTATTGCACAACCAATAATTATCACATACATATTCTGCACTTGGATGGCTTTAAAAATGTATATCCCTTTACTTTGTATCTACTTCAACTGGAAGTACCGTCTAAAGTGAAATGGCGATCTGACATGCTTCCCCCATTCTCAGGTGTGAAGTCAAGTCTGAAATTCACATCAGATTAGTGTTGTCCAAACGATGGCTTGAAGTATGCCATTGACCCATCTCACAGCTGGTTAGTTTCCATTCCATTAGTTCACAACTCACATTTTTCACTTCATTACTTCACCGTTTGTTGGTTCATAATTTTATGTCTGTTACAATCAGCTTAGGTGTTAGACACAAGAGAAGGTTAAACAAAGGTCAGATGGGTCTAATTAAGGTATTGGTAGGGAGAAAAAAAAGAATAATGCAGCAGAAACAAAAGCTGGGTTCTTGCTCATACACCTGTTTAACACAAAGGGAAAATTTACTGGAAGGAAAGAAAGACAAAGGAAAGAAGCAAGCAAGCAAGTGTTGGATGAAGGAAGGAAGGAAGGAAGGAAGGAAGGAAGGAAGGAAGGAAGGAAGGAAGGAAGGAAGGAAGGGATGTTGGATGAAGAAAGGATGTTGGATGAAGAAAGAAAGAAAGAAAGAAAGAAAGAAAGAAAGAAAGAAAGAAAGAAAGAAAGAAAGAAAGAAAGAAAGAGATATACAAATTATTTTTTATCTAATGAAAACTAATTTGTATTAGAGCTTATTCTCTAAATGGGCTCAAATGTTTGCTTTGGATTAAACTCATTGCCTTGATGTTTCTGCTGGTGAAATTCTCCCATGAATCTGGATAAGAAGATGGATGGAGAAAAAAGTTCTGAATCACACTTTCTTCTTTCGAATCCTATTAATAAATGTAAATTCTATTTATTAATTTCATTTGTATGTGACCTTTGTTCCAATTAAGAGATCTAAGGTGAGGAAATGAACTGGGAGGGGGATCTCTCTCTCTCTCTCTCTCTCTCTCTCTCTCTCTCTCATCAAGTTTCCTTTCTGACATCCAAAATGGGCATGCCCCAAAACCTGGATAATTTAATAATTATGCACCATGAATAGTTTATTTTATGACAACTCTCACAGAGGTGTCCAACTACAAAATATCATAGATGGTCTATGCAAGGCAACCATATTTTAAATTGGTAAATAAATTAATGCATTTTCCTGATGGTCAGTTGGGACTGTGCCATTTTCCCCACGGCTGTACAGGTGGCAGGGCGCATAACTCCATCAGCCACACATGTTCTGGGGGGGGGGAATCTAAATTAGCCCTTCTCTCAGGAGGCACAATGAAGTTGAAATATTTGATCCTTCATTCCAAGAACTGCAATCCACAGAGCTATCCCAATACAGTCCTAAATGTCTGTCAACTTTTCGATTTATTTATTAATTCATTTACAATGCTGCTTAATGTCCAGAGATTTGTATATATTTTCACCAAGGAATCCTGTTGAATTAAATGCAACTCTTCAACTGTCGCTTCATTGATTAGTTCAGGGTAGCTATATTTTTTTTTTACTGTGTACAGTAATGATTGTTCTATAGGGATGACAGCTTGTCCTTTTTTATTCATTCTGGAACAAACACCAAGAAATTGCAATTATTAATAGTTTTACTTTCCATATTTTCTGGAATAATCCCCAATGACCTTATTTGTGCTAATTTATGGAATGCATGTGGAAGACTGGAGAATGGAAAGAGAAAGAGAAAGAGCGAATGACCCAATCCGCAGCTTTCTCCAGCGAAGTGCCTGCTTCAGATATAAGAAGAAAAATCAACACAGAACGAAAATCCCCAACACTGGTTCCAAGATGGGTGGAATTTTTAGTTAATGCCGTAGATCTAAATAACAAAGAGTGCAACATGGGGGCAAAAAAATAATCATTGTTCTTCCTTTGTGTGTACACGTGCAGTTTTCAATTAAATTACGACATTCAGTTGGCTGCAACAAGACTCCATTAAAGATTTAGTTACCTTCTGTGACGAACATTAAGAAGCTATTACTCAAATTCTATTTAAACAGTTAAAAGGAATTAAAACGTATAGGAAAGATCATTACATATCACAAGCTAATTTTCCAACGCAAGCTTAGCCCCTGATAGATTGCATAAGCGTCTCCAAGGTTTTCGTTCCCACTCAATAATTCAGAGGCAAGAGAAAGGGGTGGGGGTTAGGGTTATGTTGATTTATAATTTGTTACTCTTGCAGAAGGAGAAAACCATGGCTAGGTGTTATTTCCCACTTTGTATTGGAAGGCAAGCTCCTTCTAGTTGTAACTTGATGACCATCAGCGAGCAAATGACATCAAATGCCAGGCTGTACCTTATTCCCCATTGGGTTTGATTTTAGGACAAAAAAAAATAGGGGGGGAAACTTTCTTGCCTTCTCCTCCACTTAAATATATATATAACCCTACGTAGGGCCTTCAAGGTAAGTGAGATGTTCAAGGAGTGGTTTTACCAGTTCCCACGTCCCCACTGAGTATCCGTGTCTGAGTGGGATTCAAACCCAGGGCTCCTAGTCTGTTACTCTATCCATTACACCATGTTGGGAATCCATAACCAGTTTCATCTCCCTTTTGTTTAGCTGGGTGAAAAGACGGGCTATTAACATGGATTTTAAGTAAACATGGGAACAAATAAAAAAAGGATCACGATATTCGTCAGAAATCGCTGGTTTGTTAAATATTCACCCTTTCATATTCGTGGGTTCCAGAGACCCCCATGTATACGAAGGAATGAATATTTCCCCACTTTTATTCATCCCCCATAAGAAGAGAGGGATGGCTAGCCTTCCTTCTCTTCCTATGGCTTTCCCATTCTGCCTACCACCCCCGTGCCCCCCCCCCGTAATCGCTACCGCCACTGTTTTGTAGAAAGGGACACTGGCTGCCCTTTGCAAAGATGGCAGCTGCGGCTTCATTTAGGGTAGGGAACGCGGGCTAAGGGAATCCATGCTGCCCTTTGCAAATATGGCACCTGCAGCATCCCTATCCTAAATGAAGCCGCAGCTGCCATCTTTGGAAAGGGCAGCCAGTGTCCCTTTCTACAGGCCGTGGCTGCAGAGGCCAGCTGGAGATGGTGGCAATGGTGGTGGCAGTGGCAATTACAGTGTGGGATGATGGGGGCATTGGCGGGGGCAGGTCATCTTTTTTAGTACACTCCACAAATCGACGAATAAATTCATGCTTTGTCGGTTCGTGGGGGCAGCTTCGTGAGTCGTCAAAAGTTGACAACTCACGAAGCAGGACGACTTGCCAAAATGGTGAATTGTCCCCATCTCTAATTGTAAGGTAGCCCTTTTAATCTGTTGCACTAGACACCACACATTCATTTGTAGAACTGCACAACAGGATTTCATCCAAGGAGTCTTGTGGGGATGAAGAATTGTTGGCACCATTCACTTCTTTAATTTGTTTATTCTAGATTATTAGTTCCCTGTGACGTGATACAAAGAGGGCTACCAGGTAAAATCTGAAGGGCTTAAATAAGCTGTTGCTGAGGTCTACCAAAACAGGTGGAACCTCCATGCCCAGAGATAACAGCCCTCAAAATATCAAATCATCATCATAACCTTGGAACTGCAGAGCTGGAAGGGACACGATGGATCATCCAGTCCAGCCCCTGTTAAGCAGGCACAGTGGGGAATTGAACTCCCAACCTCTCAACCTCTAAACCACCAAGCTATCTAGCAGATCATCAGCAGCAGCTGTCAAGTAATTTCTGACTTACAGCAACCCTGTTTAGGGTTCTCCAGGTAGAGAGTATTCAGATGTGGTTGACCTTCTTCTGGGGTCAACTCTGGGACTTGTGCAGCTTGCCCAAGGCCACACAGGCTGTCTCTTATGGCAGGAAGCCCAGTGGGGCATCAAACTCCCAACCTCTGGCTACCAGTAGATTGTTACTTCTGTGTCTCGTTTGTAAGTTTTTCACCCATGCCCTGCTCTTGGACAAAAAGTAGTGGCTACAAAGATGGCTCAGAGATCAATACAGGAAAATCAATCTTTTTTAAAAAATATATATCATTTAGACTAGTAAGCAGAAAACTGCATTTTTTTACCCTTTTGGCAGCTTTCCCTCCAAGACATCTTGTCATTTCATACATTCAAAAGAAACAAGGATTTCTGAAGCCTGATTTTCAGACGAAGGTGGGGGCAAGCTAATAGGATTTTCCATTTTGCTTTTCAAGCTGGCCCCATCCCCCACCCCACATTATATGGCTAAATAATTGAAAAAAAAAGTTTTGCAAATTACAAATCCCAGCGAAGCCCCTACATACAATAACCAGTTAATTATTCAAAGCCTTCTCCAAGCATTATCATCAAGGCAGTAATTGGAATTGCTCTGGCGCTCGCTCAGTGTTCTGTGATTATGTTTCTGAAAGGAGCAAACCAGGAGAGCTGTAGAAATGACAGAGGTCTCATTTCCCTGTCTTTCAGGAAGAAGAGGGGAAAATTAACTGGGGTCCCTTAAAAGATTTCACAGGAGGTGTAACTGCGAAGAATTCCAAGCCCATTTATCTACACTTCACTGAACAAAGTGACACTGTGAAAGGAATCACATGGTGCGAGGGAAGAAATTGTTCCAAATTTTGCTAATTGGGATGAGAAGGCAACTTAGGATAGTTAAGTTGGCCAGTTTTAACTGTTACCAATTATTAAAGTTTTTTGATTTTTTAAAAAAACCCAATCCCAAATATTAAGACATTTCCAAATGTTGGTGAATTCTTCCAAAACCAACTTAACTAACATTTTCATCTGTTTGTTCTAGTCAAATTCAGTAGATCCATTCCCTGAATGGAGAAGGTCACCTCATTGATTGATTGATTGATTGATTGATTGATTGACTGATTGACTGATTGATTGATTGATTGATTGATTGATTGATTCATTCATTCATTCATTCATTCATTCATTCATTCATTCATTTGTTCATTCAATTTATATGGCATTTTTCTCCCAATAGGGGACCCAAGGCGGCTCATGACAATAAAAATCATACAATAATAGCAAGCTAAGAATGCCATACAAAACTATATATTAAAAGACCTTTAAACATTGGATAGGATTAGAGATGGGCATAAACTGCCAGTTTGGTGGTTCGTGATGGTTTATTTATTGGCCGAACAAGTGTTTGGTGTTTCAAAGCCCCACCTCCTCTGGTGGGTGTCCACTGGGAGAAAGCACCTGGAGGAGGCGGGGCAGGGAAGCCAGGCTGTTGCCATTGAGTGGGCGCCTGCCAGAGGAGGTGGGGTTTTAAAGCATCAAACACCAATAAACGAACCAGCATGAACCACTGAACTGGCGGTTTGTGCCCATCTCTAGACAGGATTAAAAACAATTTTGAAAACATGAAATTTATGCATACATTTCACAAAATGGAGCATTCGCTAGACACTTGTGGCTTAAAGGCCTGCCTGAAGAGGACGTTTTTTGCCTGATGACAGAAGGTCAAGAGGGAGGGGCAACCTAGTTTCCCAGGGAAGGGCATTCCGACGCCTGGGAGCAGCCACTGAGAAGGCCCATGTCTGTCTTTCAAACAGCTGTAAATGCTCTTTGAAAACAGCCCTAATTCAGGACTAACAGAGTTGAACACATAAGGGTGCACAGCTAGATTTTTGACAGTTATTTCATAAAATTCCAGACCTGGGTGGATTAATCTGTCAAGTCCTGTTAAGGTGTTACTGAATCTGACGTTCTGCTTATAGGGGAGTAGATCCGCCCCCTGACACCACCATTATTACTTTCTCCTTGGTTTCATCCTTGAGTCCGGTTTCTGTATGCTATCCTCATGACCAAGAATTTAGATTTTGCAGATTCTTACACAAGGGGTGAACTGACACTCAAACAAAAACCTCTTCTTTCTACGTCATTACTGAAAATGGGAAGGAGGGGGAAGACTTATATTCCCCACCCCCCAAAAATATTGAGATCATTGTATTAAAAATACTTCAATAGGGTTCCAGTTTCAATGTCTTCTTAATTTGTTTATATACCGTATTTTCCCATGTATAAGACACCCCCATGTATAAGACGCCCCCCTTTTCTAATCCAAAAATAAGAAATCTAAGTGGGGCTTAGCAAGTGCAGGGGAAAAGGGATCAAAGTGCTGCAGGATCGCTTTGATCCCTGCTTTCCCCTCCACTTGTGTTTGTTCTCTCCTCAGCTTACTTCCGTGTATAAGATGACCCTCAATTTTTAGTCTAAAGATTTATTTATTTATTTATTTATTTATTTATTTATTTATTTATTTATTTATACCCCGCCCATCTGGTCTAAAAGACCACAACTTAGACAAAAGTATAGTCTTATACATGGAAAAATACGGCAGTTGAGGTCTCCGACTGTGGAAGAGCTGGCTTCATCTACAGAGGGAAGGAATTCTACTTCTACTTCTATGTCTTTATGATAATATTTTTCCAAATTTTGCAAATGATTTTCCGTATTTGGGTTGAGAAGCAGGTGAGATTATATATACACTATATATATCATGTTGATAAATAGACCTGTTAGTACTCACAACTAAGCCAGCAAGCATTTGGAACAAGGCCAACATTAGGGAGAAGCAAGGCCCATGAGGAGAATAGGGAGAAAGCCATAGTAGAGCTTAAAAAGCAAACAGTCTCTTTTGTCTTCTAGTTTGTCTCCATGATACCCCAGTTTGAAGTCTGTGACAGTTTTCTAAGCAAACTAGAGGGGCAGTTGTGTGTTTTCTCCATTATGGCTCAATAACGTTTTGCTCCAACGTTACTCTATAATTAATACAGTCAATATTTCACCACCATCATTTGAGGCAATTGTCTTCATTAAATAAGGGGAAGAAATGCGAACCAGCCAAATAGGAAGTGAGGCATCTGTTTAATATTTCATGGACCTCCCTTGCAGAGGCAGTAAGAGAACTTGTGTCATCTTTCTTCTGTGAAGTGAATGAACGGGGGAGGGGAACGGAGAAAATTTGTGCGTAATGGATAGACATTGCAATTACACTTGATGGTTAAAAATGCTCAAGGAAGGGATGTGACTAACATATTTGAATATTTGAGGATGATTGCGAGGCTAGCCATGTGAACTGCAGGACAAATGTAGTTCCCAAAAGGTGAAATATGTTAATTTATTGTGCATATTTTATATCTGCCGAAAGCTTCTGCTAGTCACTAAGAATTCATTCGAAAGCTTGGCATGTTGAGGCGCAAGTTTTAAAAGGCCTTGTTCAGATGATCACTTAAACCAGTTGTGAGCATCTGTTTTGATGGACTGCAACTCCCATCATGCTTCACCACTGCCTATGGTGGCTACAGCTGATGTGGGTTGCAGCCCCGCAACTTATACTGTAGTTTAAACAATAGAAAAGCAAGAATAAGTTTCAGAACTGAAGACATTTCCTTTCAGTCTCATAAGACAGGAGAGATGGGGAAGGTAAAAGTGTCACCTTCCATTTTAGACTTAAACAAAGTTACATATACACTTTGGGCATCATGGTTCATTCTTTCTAGGAAACAACTCAGGTTATCAACTGTGGTTTCATTGTTGTTGTTGTTTAGTCATTAAGTCATGTCCAGCTCTTCGTGGCCCCATGGACCAGAGCATGCCAGGCCCTTCTATCTTCCACCGCCTCCCGGAGTTGGGTCAAATTCATGTTGGTTGCTTCGATGACACTGTCCAACCATCTCATGAAAGGGTGCCAATCCTCTCCAGTCTTGTTCTCAAATGTGAGGACAAGAAGCTGTCAAAGCTTTTTCTTTTTTGCCTGCTCAAAATCAAGATATTTTTTTCCTATCACTATCAGTGAGGATTCTCACATTGTGTGTGTGTGTGAGATTTTGGGGTTTCCCATAATTCTTCATTCCACCAAGCAGAAGGAGACTTAAATGTGTCTCAACTGAGACAAGGGCCTAAGCTAGAAGGCTGTGTTGCCCCTAGCTCACACTAGCTTTGCCTTCACTTCCTGTGCTAAAAGGAAACTGGCTCGGTCATCACCGGTTGCTTTCTTTCTTTAGGCCACAAAATCTTCCAGCTGAGGCCTATCTCCCAGGTGAGCCACATTAGTTGTCTATAGGTGACTGTCAGGTGGGACTGAGAATGGGACTTGTAGTCCAAGAAAGTCTGAAAAGTTGACTCCTAATGTGTGCTTCTCTTGACAAAAAGCACACATTCTTCACAGAGATGTTTTACACAACTTGTGAAAAAAATTCATCCGAAAAGGAGCAGTACGACAGTGGAACTAATGACCTCAAGAGGCGGCGGGTGCTCCATCACTGGAGGCATTCGGGAGAAACTTAGACAACCACCTGGAAGATATCCTTTAATCTGGATTCCTGCATTGAGCAGGGGGTTGGACTTGATGGCCTTACAGGCCCCTTCCAATGTCACAATTCTCTTCTCTTCTCTTCTGTTCTAAAGGAGCTCCTTATTCTCATATTGGAGCTGGGGAGTTTCATGGGCATCATCAGGAGTTCCTTGACAGACTGCATGCAGTGTGACGGCAACCTGTCTCATGGAGAACATTTCCATATAGCTTCTTCACATCTGTAGCTTTGCTCCTGATTTGTTTTCACCACCTTGAGGTAGATAAGTGTTTTAAGTGAATGGTGAACATCAAACAAAGCTCTTGCCTGACTCATCGCTTGATGAATGAGATGTACGGGCTGAATGAATTATGCAACGAGAAATTACTCATACTTGTACGGTGCGCGCAGTTATCTAGGTCATGGATTGTGGAGTAGATGGCACCATCATTGTCTAAAAATCAAGAGTACTTCACAGGAGCTCTGTTGGATCAGGATTGTGTGAGAGGATGGAAGTGGGCCAAGGTAACACCAGTTTTTAAAAGAGGACAAATATCAAATAACTTGCGTGGCAGAGTGTAGGACTGTTCCAAATTAGGGCGAATGCATGCTCATTGTTTTTGGTGATGTCTGAATAACCACCCTACCACCTGATGGCTTTCGTTGGTCAAGAAGGAAAGACAGAGAGAAAATAATGAAGTTCTGTGGTGGTGGTGGTGGGGGAGGCATTTTCTAATGGAAAAAAGCAGACTACAATGGTGTAACTCAGTCCTTTGAATGAATGAATGAATGAATGAATGAATGAATGAATGAATGAATGAATGAATGAATGAATGAATGAATGGCAAGAAGGCTATGCCCTTGCATGTCAGTTCTGTATGAACCTCAGATGGAAGATCAGTCCCAAGACATTCTAAAAGCCCTGTTTAGACCATTTCTCTGAAATAACCTGTTGTTGGTGAGCTATATACTTCAACAAAACTATAGTAACCTCTGTTTTTCTTTTCTTCCTCTATATATTCATTTTCAGCAAGCTGCAGAAAACCCAAGGCACTGGCCATTTCAGAGAGTTATTAAATGCTACGCCTGACTTATTTGTTTGATTCCTATCTCATCTTTCTTTCAAGGCTGGGTGCCAAGGGGGTTCAGTCATGTGCCATATAGTGAGCAGTAGTGCAGTTCCATTTAAATTAGACTAATTATGTGCATTTGGAATTATATTTGAATATATTAGTTAAAATTAGCATGTGCAAATTCAATGCAAAAATGTCCCCCTTTTTCGACTTAAGAATATCCTCCTTTCTGGTGTTCCTTGTCCATCATGTTCTTTTTTTTTTTTTTTTTTTGGTTGATGCCTGTCTTTCTTTTGAGCATCAGAGCATCCTCTGGATAAATTAGTGAGACAGGTTTTTGAATCCAATATTATGAAGGGTATGGAATGAAAGAGGGGCTGAAGAAAAAGAAAAAAAAAGTCTTATCAAATGTTTAGCCCTGTAGCGGGCGTGCTGAAGCCTTTATTATTTCAGGCCTCCAGGAGTGCTCACTTTTCTTCAGTTGCTGCCACCAATATCTTCAAATATTCAATGAGACCAGTGTTTCTTTAACACTTAAAGGTAAAGGTAAAGGTTCCCCTTGACAATTTTTTGTCCAGTCGTGTTCGACTCTAGGGGGCAGTGCTCATCCCCATTTCCAAGCCATAGAGCCAGCGTTTTGTCCAAAGACAATCTTCTGTGGTCACGTGGCCAGTGCGACTTAGACACGGAATGCTGTTACCTTCCCACCGAGGTGGTCCCTATTTATCTACTCGCATTTTGCATTTTGCATGCTTTCGAATCGCTAGGTTGGTAGGAGCTGGGACAAGTGATGGGCGCTCATTCCGTCGCGTGGATTCAATCTTACAACTGCTTGGTCTTCTGACCCTGCAGCACACAAAGGCTTCTGCGGTTTAGCCCGCAGCACCACCATGTCCCACTTTAACACTTAAACAGGTTTATTTGTAAATCACAAGTAAATCACAAGTTGCTAATTAATCTTTCTCTCATTCACTGAACTCACTGTCACACAGACTCTCCCTCTCACTGACTTACAGGCTCACAGGCCCACAGACTCACTAATCACTTCTCTCTCCCATAACTCATCTCTTGAATCTCTCACATCCATCATACACCCTTATTTATATCCCAGCTCCTCCCCCTTTAGCACCACCTTCCGTTCACTCATTGGCTGCTGTTCCACTGCTCAGCTGTGATGGACAGGTGAGGGCAGGGCTGAACGCTACAAGCCCTATTTCAATAACCCAGGGTTGGAAAACATTGTCAGGCCATGTGGGGCACATAGAATAGTTGAGTTGGGAGGGGCCTTTAAGGCCTTTGAGTCCAACACCCCCTGTTCAAGGTAGAAATCCAAACCAAAGGAGATCTGAAGAGATGGCTCTCCAATTTTCTCTTGAATGCCTCCAGTACTGAAGCGCTCACCACCTCTTGAGGCAATTGATTCCATTGTTGCACTGTTCTAACAGTTAAGAATTTCCCCCTGATATTCAGCCTAAATCCGGCTTCTGCCACTTGAGCCCATTTTTACATGTCATGCACTTTGGGATGATTGAGAACAGATCCTGGCCCTCTTAGGTTTGGCTACCTTTAAAGTATCTGAAAAGTGAACCCCAATTTCTGTGGTAGGGCATACCAGAACCTGAACAGTCAGAAAACTGCCAGAAAGGAAAGAGGTAGTCCCCTGAAGACCTGCAGTCGTAAGATCGAATCCAGGCGATGGAGTGAGCGCCTTCCAGCCTAGCAGTTCGAAAGCAGTCAAATGCAAGTAGATAAATAGGGACCACCTCGGTGGGAAGGTAACAGGATTCCATGTCTAGTCAAGCTGGCCACGTGACCACGGAAACTGTCTTTGGACAAACGCTGGTTCTATGGCTTGGAAACAGGGATGAGCATCGCCCCCTAGAGTCGGACACAACTGGACAAATTGTCAAGGGGAACCTTTACAGTAGCCTGAATGTGTTGCTTTCTTTTAGATAAGCATGGCCACTGGGGACATATTTTTCTCCAAATAAATTTTTGCTACTGGAAGGAGATGAGGTCTGAGGGGCTCCATAATTAGAAAAAGCCAGAGGGTTCATCCAAATTGTGGGGTGCCTTTACCAACCCTGCACTACCCTTATAGACTTCTTTAAGAGTGGCATTAAACATCCAGACTTAGAGCCTGTCCACACTAACATATAAACGTGATCTATGGATCACTGAGGACACAGTTTGGCACCGGGGGGGGGGGGGGGAAGACTGCATTAACTTGTGTTTATATTTAGATCAAGCCAACCTTCCCCTTTAAGAGCTTTTACACACCTTTCTGGGTCAGTGGTAGGGCATGCAATCATTTTAGCATGCTCATTTACCCAAGTGATAGCAGCTGGCTCCAGCTGCAGATTCCAAGGGAGAGGTTTCCTGAGTGAAGAAGTGGGAGGAGAATAAGGGAAGGCAAGCAGGGAAGAGGAAGGGAGAAAATGGAACACCCCCCTTCTGTCTCCCTCTCTTTATATATATACCCCATGGACCAGAGCATGCCAGGCCCTCCTGTCTTCCACTGCCTCCCAGAGTTGGGTCAAAGTCATGTTGGCCGCTTCGATGACATTGTCCAACCATCTCATCCTCTGTCCCCTTCTCCTCTTGCCTTCACACTTTCCCAGCATCAGGGTCTTTTCCAGGGAGTCTTCTCATGAGATGGCCAACGGATTGGAGCCTCAGCTTTAGGATCTGTCCTTCCAGTGAGCACTCAGGGTTGATTTCCTTTAGAATGGATAGGTTTGTTCTCTTTGCAGTCCAGGGGACTCTCAAGAGTCTCATCCAGCACCACAATTCAAAAACATCAATTCTTCAGCGGTCGGCCTTCTTTATGGTCCAGCTCTCACTTCCATACATCACTACTGGAAAAACCATAGTTTTGACTATGCGGACCTTTGTTGGCAAGGGTTATATATATGCCTTATGGAATGCTGAATTCAGCTGTTGCACAATACCGCTGCAGGCTTGTGCAGAAATTATGTATATAATTATGTATTCCATATCAGCACTCCATATTATGTATGCAGCAGTAGATATTGTATAACAGCTGAATTCAGCATTCCATAAGGCAATTTAAAAACTATGGAGACATAAAATAAAAACAGAAAAAGCTTTTAAAATGGATCTGGGATCAGCACCAAATTTGGCGCAAATGTAGCAGACAGGTTGCTCTTCCTCTTGGGACATTTGGGGAAATGGTTTTCATGCTATGATTTTTTTAAAAAAGTAGGACTCTTCTTCCTCCATGCACACATCACCAATCTTCTGAGTCTGCAGAATTTAATCACATCAAATACAGTGGTGCCTCACACAACGATGTTAATTGGTTCCAAAAAAATCAACGTTGTGTGAAACATCGTTCTGTGAAACACCATTTCCCATAGGAATGAATTGAAAACCGGTTAATTCGTTCCAATTGGAACAGATTGCCGTCTTTAAGTGAAAAAACCCATAGGAAACATCGTTGAGTGAAACAATGTTTCCTCCATTGGAATGTATTGAAGCCGACTCAATACATTTCAATGGCTTTGCAAAGTCCTTTTTCGCTCCTGTAAAAGTGCCTTACAGTGTTTGGAACAGGTTTTAAATGCTTGCAATCGTTAGCCCACCTCCTGAAACCTATGCAAACTTAATTTGATGTTGTTCTGAGTCGTCCTTAATTTTTGGTGATTTTTTGTTTTCCCTATTTAAATGCATTGAACTGTCCATTCAATTGATTTAAATGGGGAAAATAAAAAAAATCATCAAAAATTAATGAAGACTCAGAACAAAACCAAATTAAGTTTGCACATGTTTCACAAGGTGCACTATGGAATCCAAGCATTTAAAACAGGTTTCAAACATTTTAAGACACTTTTAAATGAGCAAAAAGGGACATCGTTAAGTGAAATTCCCCCATAGAGAACATCGTTAAACGATGGGGGAAATTCCTCAAAAAAACCCATCGCTGTGTGAATTCATCGTTGTATGAAGCAATCGTTGTGCGAGGCACCACTGTACATTGAAAGGACCAAACCTGCATATCTTGACAGAGAATGGCTAGTCCCAGCCACCCTTTTTTATTTGGAAGTAATCTAGTCATCAATGGCTCTAATCTGATTTTGAAAATAACCATTTTAAAGAGAGAGAAAGTCTGCGTTTTGGGATTTTCTTGTAAACACCAATAGTCTAAACATAAACATTATATCAGCTTGAGAGCAACTGGAGGTCTGAATTTTTGATCCCGCAAATCAGGACCAAATTGAATGATTCTGAGGAGGAAAACACTTAACTTCTTCCTAGCCAAATAGACATTTAAAAGAGTTTCTATTTCTGGTGTAAAAATATTTTAAAAGATATTTTTAAAAAGCGGAGAATAAATATTCAGAAATTCACTCATATGAACTGTGAAATTACTGCTTGGTTTTTGCTTTGTGACTGGAAATCGCCTGTCTTGATGTTAGCAGAGCTTGGGTGTATATTCCACACATCTTCGGCAATTGTCTGGTAATTAAGATAAAAGCTCCAAAGTTCCTATGTGCCATCAAGTTATTCCTGATGATCTAATGATAATTTAATCAAAGACTTTGTAGCAGGCAAAGACAGGGCTCTTTGTTTCGAAGATAAAAGAGTGTGAACTCATTCTTTGTTACCACCAACTCAGTATCTTCAGAACCAACTAATTTTTCTTCTCTGCACTCTTGACTGTGTGAATGCTAGATTTAACACAAGGGATCTGTGGGGAATGCCACACCACTGCGTTAGTACTTCTGGAGTCTTTACTCTTTGGCACCGGGCATAAGGGCAACTTTGGTATATTGTAGAGCTCAAAGCTTCTTCAGCTGGACTTTTTGTCAAAGTGAGCAACATTTAGGTATGCAGATCACAATACAATACAGTGGTGCCTCGCTAAACGATGATAATCCGTTCCAGGAAAATCGCCGTTAAGCGAAAACATCGTAAAATGAAATTAAAAACCCCATTGAAACGCATTGAAACCCGTTCAATGCGTTCCAATGGGGCAAAAACTCACTGTCCAGCGAAGATCCTCCATATGGCGGCCATTTTCACCGCCTGTATAGCAAGGAAACTGTCCCTAAACACAGCGGGGAGCCATTTTAAGCACCTGGTGGCCATTTTGAAACCACCGAGCAGCTGTCAAAAAACCCATCATTTTGTGAAGAACCAATTCCCGAAGCAGGGAACCAATGATCGCAAAGCAAAAAAAACCCTATTTAGACCATCCTTTTGCAATCGCAATTGCGATCGCAAAAAGATCGTCATACAGTGATTTTGTTGTAATGTGGGGCAACGGTTAAGCGAGGCACCACTGTATAGAGAATGATGGGATTTGTAGACCCCCCCCCAAAAAAATAGTAAAATCCCTATGTCTAAAGGGAAGTAGAGGGGAAGTCAAGAAGAATCTGCACAATTAGAGCCTCATGTAATCCACAGACTACACAACGACAATTCCTACTGTACACAGGAGGAGCCTCATGGTGCTGTGGATAAACCACAGTACTACAGTGAAGATTCTGCTCATGACCTGAATACAAACCAAATTGGGTCAGGTAGCCAGCTTGAGGTTCTCTCAGCCATCCAGCCTTCCAAAGTTAGAAAGTTGAGTACCCAGCTGACGGTGGCGGTGGGTAATGCATAGCCTGCATAGTTAAAGTTGTAAACTGTTCACAGAGTGCTTTAAACATTGTGGGGTGTTATATAAGCAGAATACTTGCTTTCTACAACCAAATAACAACTGTGTACTCCATATTTGTGGTTCCTGGTACCCACTAGACAACCACTTCACTTTTTAAAATCTCTCTTCATGTACTGGCGAAACTCAGCAAAGTATCTGTGAAAGTTATCCAAGTGGGGGCCTCCACATTCAGAATGTTACCTCAGCCACATTTCAGTTCTATAAACTCCACAGACCCTCTGATGAAGTAGCCTGCAGTCAAGGAAATCAGATGGCAAAATAACACTTAGTGGTAGAGATGGATACAAACCATTAGTACGTTCCTCGACTGAACAAATGTTCAGTGCTTCCTAGCCCTGAGGAGGTGGGGCAAGAAAGTCAGGGTTCTGTCTCTTAGTGGTGCCCGCTGGAGGAGATGGGGCCAGGAAGTGGTGAACACCTATTTGGCCAAAAAAAAACAAACCAGCACCAATCACCAAACCAGCGCTTCGTGCCTATCTCAACTTGATGGGCTTTGAAGTGCCATAAGATTCTGGTGTAAAATTAAATTGCAAACCGGTTTGGTTTTCTGGTTGGTTCGTGGAGGTTCGTAGCACACCACAAACCATCACGAGCCACTATTTTCAGGTTCATGTCCATTTCTACTCTAAATCCAGGTGCAAGACGCAACAAAAGTAGATTCCCTGAAACAGGGAGATTCAAACAGCTGGTGGCCTACCATTCTGTAACTGATTTGATGAATCTGATCTACCTTGAGTAACAACTGGCTTTATTGCCTTTGCTATGATTGATTATGGACGTGGTGGCGCTGCGGATTAACTGCAGAAGCCTCTGTGCTGCAAGGTCAGAAGACCAGCAGTTGTAAGATCGAATCCACGTGACAGAGTGAGCTCCCATCACTTGTCCCAGCTCCTGCCAACCTCATAGTTCGAAAGTATGTAAATGTGAGTAGATCAATAGGTACCACTATGGTGGGAAGGTAATGTTCCATGTCGAGTCACGCTGGTCACGTGACCACGGAAACTTTCTACAGATAAACGCTGGCTCTACGGCTTGGAAACAGCGATGAACACTGCGCCCTAGAGTCAGACACGACTGGACTAAATGTCAAGGGGAACCTTTACCTTTACCTATGATTGATTAACATTGTCTACCCTCTGGAAATCAAGCTTCTGGGAAATGGAAGCCATTGTTTGTGTGAATGTAGCAGGCAACATGTTCCAAGCCATCTAAACAGGATTTGACTGAGCTGATGCCTGCACTTCCTGGCTTCTAGCTTCAAGTTTGTTTCTTCGGATAATGTTGGCTGTCCAGAAATTCTGCTGAATTATTTTGGGGTTTGGAGTCATTTTATGGCAACAGTTCCAGCAAATGCTCTGCTATCCAAGGAATATAGTCTTCAGGGCAGACAAACTCTGACAGCACTAGATTTAAAATGGAATGAAATAAATGACACTTCCTTTATATATATATAGCAAAAGCAAGCCGCTAAAAGTGCCTGAAGTCTTCCGATGATGGAATTTCAGCTGCATTTATTTGTTCAGCTTCCAGGATGAATAAAGTTTTATGAGATACATTTCCCCTTCAGTTATAATATTAATTAGAATCCATGTGGGGAACATTGATTGTCTAATGTGATGCACCATCTCCATCTGCATCTTAATGTGGAGCTTAAACCAGGCCTGATCATTAAGTAAACTCACTGTCTCAGGGTCAGATTTACTCCGACCTTGCCATACCTAAGACAAGCAAAAAATGGCCAAAAAGAGGTTATGTGCAAAGTTAGCTATGATGTTTGTCCCAATGAAGGCAATGGAATGGAGCTTACTTACATCTAGGAAAGTGGATCATCACTTATCTCATTCTTGCATGTAAAAGTGAGAAACTACAAATTTTTTCATCTCCTCAACATAAAATTGTTTCTGTGAAGTCTCAGAAGTTCGTGGTGTTTGTGAAAATGACCTTTGCACAAACAGCGTAAGCTGTGAAGAATTTGCTAATTGCATAGCTAAACTATGATAGCTGCTGCCTTGGCTATTTGAACTTTCAGCACTAAGATCGGTGTTTGTGCTTTGTGAATCAATCAGCCAGTCCTTTGACTTGTTTTGTTCCCCAAAGGAGAAGACACAAGTTTTGTACAGAGTCTTCTTAAATATACAGTAGAACACAAAGTTCTACTGGAAGGACAGATCCTGAAGCTGAGGCTCCAATACTTTGGGCATCTCATGAGAAGAGAAGATTCCCTGGAAAAGACCCTGATGTTGGGAAAGTGTGAAGGCAAGAGGAGGAGGGGAGGACAGAGGACGAGATGGTTGGACCAACATGTGTGTTTGTGTGTTTAGTCGTTTAGTTGTGTCCGACTCTTCGTGACCCCATGGACGAGAGCACGCCAGGCGCTCCTGTCTTCTACTGCCTCCCAGAGTTGTGTCAGGTTCATGTTGGTTGCTTCGCAGACACTGTCCAGCCATCTCATCCTCGGTCGTCCCCTTCTCCTCTTGCCATCACACTTTCCCAACATCAGGGTCTTTTCCAGGGAGTCTTTTCTTCTCATTAGATGGCCAAAGTACTGGAGCCTCAGCTTCAGGATCTGTCCTTCCAGTGAGCACTCAGGGTTGATTTCCTTTAGAACTGATAGGTTTGTTCTCCTTGCAGTCCAGGGGATTCTCAAGAGCCTTCTCCAGCACCACAATTCAAAGGCATCAATTCTTCGGCGGTCTGCTTTCTTTATGGTCCAGCTCTCACTTCCATACATCACGACAGGAAAAACCATAGCTTTGACTATTGGGACTTTTGTTGGCAAGGACCAACATGACTTTGACCCAACTCCGGGAGGCAGTGGAAGATAGGAGGGCCTGGCGTGCTCTGGTCCATGGGGTCACGAAGAGTCGGGCACGACTTAATGACTAAACAACAACAACAGAACACAAAGTTGCCCATACACATGCTCACATGCAAATGCCACGTAATTAACCTACACCTCATTAGTCCTAAAAGAGTCTCACTCTCTCTCTCCCTCCCTCTCTCTCTCTGTATGTGTGTGTCCAGGAAATGGTTATACTGCATCATGTATTTGAATGGGTACTTTTCTTCGGATTTGAGCATTTCTGCATAAGCCCCTCTTGAGTCTGAAACTTTGAATTTCAACATGAAATATGAGCAACTTGAAATTTCCATATAAATCTAATCCCTTGGCAAAATGTAGATGTGAACGAAGCCGTTCACATTTCTGTATAGCTGGTAAGACTCTTCCAGTGGCAGGAAGCACGGCAAATAAAATAAACAAAGAAGCAGGAGCAACAGAATTGTGATGCAGGAGGCATTCGGGAAAGTGAATACAGAATCTCTCCCTCATTGCCCTGGGGAGCACCTTTCACCCACTATCTCTATCTGCCCACTCCCTAAGAGTCCTTCTCTGGAGTCTAATTCCTGCAAGAAGATGGAAGTGCTATCAGTTCCTCCTGCTATTGATGCTTTAATGTAATACATGTCAGGAAAGGTTACATTTTCTCTCTCTATTTTCCTCCAAATTATGTCAAATCTCATCACGTAATGTGCTGTCAGCGCTCGGGCGCAGCGATAGCCAATTTGATGCAATGTGACACGTGGTGGCAAAGGTCATCCCACCGCTTCCTGGCGCATTGTTCCTCCCCTGGAGCTTTCTCTACCTGTGACTTCACTGCTGTTATTTTATACCCAACAAAGCCAGTCTTTTCTGTCTAGGATCTTAGCTGACATTTCAACTGGCAGTTGGGAGAGTATCTTCTGCCCCCTTTTTTTTGTAGCAAGTGAAGAGGCTTGAGATAAAGGAAAGTTTGCATTGGTATTTCCTTTGGAGTTGTGCTGAGTCAGAAATTTCGGCCACAACTTTGCTTTTGCAGGGACTAGAAGGGGGAGCAAGATGGAGAGGGAGAAATATGCAGAAAGAGGTGGAGGTTAAATTGAAATGAGTGATTTATCATTTATAATAATAATCTTAGAACTGCCGAGCTGGAAGGGACCCTGTTGATCATCACATCCAGCCCCTGTCAAGGAGGCTCAGTGGGGAATCAAACTCCCAACCTCTCGCTCTGTGGCCAGATACCCAAACCACCGAGCTGTCCAGCAATTTTTTTTTTTGGTTGTTTGGGATGTCAATCCCACCATGCCACAGCTTTTTCATGGCCACTGCTGAGATGATGTGGGAGATGTAGTCAAAAAGCATCTGAAGGGCACAATATTCTCCACCTTGTATTATATAGTTAACCCAGATCCAGGGGATTCAGCAGGCGAACGTCCGATAAGTTAGTCAGAGGGTAGCAGTCGGAGAGTGGCTGGGAGTTGTAGCCAAAAAGCGACAGGGTTGATTTGATCCGTGATTAGGTAAGGCCCCCTGAAGTGAGGGTACAACCTGCGTGACTGGTCAGGTCAGTGCAGATAACGGGTGGAGAGCCAGACCTGGTCCCCTGGTTTCAGAGGTGGCCCTTCTTGCCATTTTCTGTCAGCCACTGTCTTGTAGGCAACCGTAGCTTGCTGAAGTTGCTCTCGGAGCAAATCTTGGAGAGCCTGTAATTCGTGTACGAGAGCATTAGCAGCAGGGACTTCGGTGGATGGCAGGACAGCTGGGAAAAAAAAGCGAGGGTGGTATCCAAAAGTGGCCACAAACAGGGTCTGTTTTGTGGATGAATGCATGGCGTTGTTGTAGGTGGACTCGGCCAAGGGTACCAAGGTAGCCCAATCATCCTGCTGGTAGCAGGTATAGCAACATAGGTACTGTTCAAGGGTGGCATTAGTATGCTCGGTCTGTCCATTTGTTTGAGGATGGTATGGCAATGATAATTGCACCTGGGTCCTTAGACTGGTGTGCAAGGCTTGCCAGAACCAGGAGGTAAATTGGGGGCCACGGCCTGAAATTAAGTGTGTCGGGAACCTGTGTAGATGAAAGACGTGTCGAAGGTAGATCTGAGCTGTTTGAGGAGCTGTGGGAGGCTTGGGATATGGGAGAAAATGAGCCATTTTGGTGAATAGGTCCACCATTACTAGAATGCAGGTGTGCCCTTGTGACAGCGGGAGATCGGTGATGAAGTCCAGAGATACTGTGTCCCAAGGGCTAGCTGGTGTGTGTTGTGGATGTAGCAGTCCTGGAGGTTTGGCTTGGTCCGTCCTTGGCTTGATGACAAACTTCACAGGAATCAACGTCAACGAGCAATACTCAGCTCTCTGGGGAGGGGCAAAGTGTAGCCTGCTCAGTTAAAAACTGAAAACCACCCAGAGAGTGATTTAAGAGCTATGGGGCAGTATATAAGCAGCACCCTTAGTTTGCTTTTATAAATACAACACCAGGTGGTTGTCTGAAAGCCCGGGATATAATCAGACCCTGCTCATGAACTGAGATCTTGAGAAGGGGAACAGTTGCCTCTCTTTCACCACCTTCACATGTATGTGTGAACACAGAAGGCGGCCTTCTTGGGGGCTGGTCCCAGACACATCTTTCTGAGGGAGACTGATGGTTCTCTTCCTGCTTTTTATCAGGCAACCACTCTCTCCCCTCAGCCAGACCCTTGGCTACTCAATCGCTGATGGCAAAGAGTCTTTTAATGTTTCTCTTGTGCTTTCTCCCCCCTCTTTTTTTCCTTGTGTTTTTAAAAACATACACTCCATTCAGTGTATGTGGTTTAATATAGTAAGATTTTTTTTTCCACTCTGAGTTCATAGTATTTGCAGTGTTTGACTTCGTTCATGGGGTGAGCTGCCTTGAATATTGTACTGGAAGACATGGTATAAACCAAACAAGTAAGCAAATCAGGACGAACATCATCCAGAATTCTGAGGGTCACACATGCTGATCTGTGGATCTTGAAGGGGAGGGCCTACAGCCCACACACTCGTGTGTGTGTGTGTGTGTGTGTGTGTGTGTGTGTGTACTTCCCCTGAAAAATCTCCTCACACCCTCTATTGCTAAGTAAACATGTAAGTAAACTAAATATCACTGTTAACACACAGTGCTGGAAGGCCAGGAGCGCACGGCAAAATTACTCCCTCCATATCCTCTAGACCAGGGGTCCCTAACCACTGGTCCGTCTTGGTCTGTGGTCTTGCCAGGACCGGCCGCGGAGACAAATCTCCTCCCCCCCCCCCCGCAAGTGCAGATGCACGCTCCTCCCATGTATGCACAGACACATGCATGGCTCCTCCCATGCATGCACAGATGCATGCATGACCCCCATGTATGCACAGACACATGCATGGCCCCTCCAATGCATGCACGGATGCATGCATGACCCCCCCACAAACACACAGATACACACATGACCTCTCCCATGCACACACAGATGCCCCCCCAGCCCACCCGCCTGCCCTCTAAGCTGGTCCATGGAGGAAAAATGGTTGGGGACCACTGCTCTTGAGTAGTGCTTCCCACTACTCAAGTAGAAGCACCACTCAAGAGCAGTGGTCCCCAACCTTTTTGCCTGTGTCCCAGGCAAAAGAACATCTGTGCCCCCAGATGTTCTTGGACTACAACTCTCAGAAATCCTGCCCAGCAGAGCCAGTGGAGAAGGCTTCCGGGAGTCTTAATCCAGGATCATCTGGAGACCTAAGGTGACACTCTGAACCAAATGTGGTTTTGAAAAATTTGCGAGTATGGGAGGTGCAGGGGGCCAAGGGTAAGGATGGATCCATAATCCAGCCCTTGGGGGCTATGTGGAGGTTATAGACTAGACACTGCCCACCATGCAGTAAGCAAATAAAAAAATATGATAGTGACAAACGCAAGTTGCAGTCAGGAGCGAAAAATAACAGCCACCCACACATAGATTGTTAGAAGTCAAGGATGCAATTCTAGTTTTGTATGCTCAGGGTTTTTTCATTCTCCCTGCCTGAGTGGGAACACATTCAGCCCCTTGGTTTTCCTGTTATAGCTTGGAGGAGTGCAGGCCAGTAATAGCATATGTAAATTTGGCCACAGTCAAAAAGACACATAAAATCTAAGCTGTGGGCCATGGGCATGTCACCTATTTTTTAGAAGCACAATGAGGGTGCTCAGTGGATGCAGAATTCATCATCTCAAGACCCAAAAAGCTTCAAGACTAGAGATGGGCACAAACCAACTGTGAACTGGAAAAACCCACAAACCGGGCTGATTTGTGGTTCAGTTTGTGCAACTGATTTTGCCAAAAACAAAATGAAACACAGAACCTTTATCCACTCAGCATTTTGTTTTGCATTGTCAAAAAGGATTTCCGCTCACTCCCTTCTGCCGCTCTTGTCGCCTCTCCTACCCTCCTCTTCCATTGCCAACTTCAGCGTCAAACAAGCCAGATTATTCTCCAGGAAACGGACTTGCTGTCTCTGTGCATGCACCTGCATATCAGTGGATAGGTATGTGCATGCGCAGAGATAACCGGCCCAGCTCCTGGAAGGGAGCAGTCTTTGAAGATGGTGGCCGTGGTGGATGAGATGGCAGAGAAGATGATAAGACCAGGTAGGGAGGTGGTGGGGCAGAGGGAAGGTGGCATCAAAGGGGGCAGATGTTGTAGGTTCCCCTTTCCCCAGGCGTCGTTGTTGTTTAGTCGTTTAGTCGTGTCCGACTCTTCATGACCCCATGGACCAGAGCACGCCAGGCCCTCCTATCTTCCACTGCCTCCCAGAGTTGTGTCAAATTCATGTTGGTTGCTTCGCAGACACTGTCCAGCCATCTCATCCTCGGTCGTCCCCTTCTCCTCTTGCCATCACACTTTCCTAACATCAAGGTCTTTTCCAGGGACTCTTCTCTTCTCATGAGATGGCCAAAGTGCTGGAGCCTCAGCTTCAGGATCTGTCCTTCCAGTGAGCACTCAGGGTTGATTTCCTTCAGAATTGATAGGTTTGTTCTCCTTGCAGTCCAGGGGATTCTCAAGAGCCTCATCCAGCACCACAATTCAAAAGCATCAATTCCCCAGGCACAAACTGGAAAAACAAACCACCAACCAGTTCATTTGTGAGTTCAGGGATGGTTCATAATTTGTGGCTATCTGCAAACCATGAATCATCGCAAACGGCTGGTTTTCCAATTTGTGCTCATCTGTATTCTAGACCTTAAGTGTAAGAAGACACACATCTTTTTTTAGTTTGGTATATACTACATCGCAAGCAAAACATGCAGGCCATGCCGGTGGTGTTTTCTAAATGTGTAATTTACAGTATTGTCATTTCTCATGCTTAGTTAAGTCTGGATTACATATGCTAAATGGAGGGGTCAGGGCAGGCAGACTCTGTTATACACAAATGAGATCAATTTTCTGAAAATGCTCCAGTTGAGTGGTTTGTGCAGGTGCCGAATCTGGAGTGCAGAATTTTATCATGTTGTGCCCCCAGCTCCAACCATGTTAGGTGAGATTCTGACATGAGTGGGTTAATCCTGTGCTCTAACTCTTCTCTTCCACTATTCCACCATTTTATGAGTTGTAATCTCTGTCAGGTGAATGAATGAATCAGCCCAATTTTCTGTTCTCATTATGGGTTTTGTCATGGCAAGTGAATTATCGTGGGATTTTTGTCGCTTGATCTATTCGGTGAAATATGGGAGTGCCAAGGACATTAAAGCCCTTATTTTTTACAAGAGGATTTCCCCCCAACTTTACTTTTTAACCTTTCCTCCCTGCCTTCATAAATGGAAGGCAGGGAGGCAAAATTATCACCCCAAGTTTTAATTCAAAGAGGGCAGCTCACCGGATGGGATGACAGGGGGGGTCAGGCATTTAACCCCTAATCATGATCTAACTGGGTTCATACTGAGTGCTATGACATTTAAAGGTGTGAAGACACTGTCGTAACTTTGGCAGAGCTGGAAAGTTCTGGAAAAAGTGTTGCATAGGTGATAGTCCTCCATGAATTCACAGTGACAGGTCGAGAGGAATGAATAATTTTGCAAATAATTTCCAGGATTCAGAACTTCATACTGGTGATCTGTAGGATTCCAACAATGCTATCCTTTTTCTAGTTAGACAGTTTGACCATTAATGGTCTTTCTTGTCCATAGCTATGAAGCACACAGACACGTACGCTTCTAACAGCAAGACAGGCATATTACTTCAGTTGTTCTCTGCCTCATTCACGCCATTGTGTACTGTCATCATTCTGGTCAGTCAGAGGCGTGCACAAGCAGGTCTCATATTTTGTACCATAATTTGGCACCATGACCCAATAGTACAACTGCTCTTGCAGACCCCTGGCTAATCAGAATCAAGGGGAAACTCCCCACCCCCACTGGCTCTTGCTCAGCTTACTATCTTAGCTTGTCTGTGACCCAGATACCTCTTAGCTTAAAAAGTCCAGTTATGACTAAATCCTGTAGTGGAACATGGAATGCAAGGGTATTCATGCAGCACGTCCTCCCTCTGGTGGGTTGTCCTCTCTACAGTTGGCCACATACCATGTTGCACATCTACAGAAGACCTGCACACATTGATCAATACTGCGGTTTGATCCTCATCACCCATTGCAACACAAAGTAGGGGTCATCAGGACATTAAAGCACAGAGTAAGAAACATCCTCACCTCCACAGAAGCCAAGAAGAAGGAAGATGGACATCTGAAGACAGCCCTTAAGGCCTGTGGATATCCAAAACGAGCCTTTAGCAAGGCAATGTCTCGACCCAGCAGGACAATGGAACACTCTGATACCCAGAACTGAAGGAAGAACCTGGTTATTCCTTACATGGCAGGTGCATCTGAAAAGCTCAAAAGGATTTTTGGTAAACACCACTTACACATAAACATGCTAAGGCAGAGATCCGTCCACCCAAAAGACCGGACAGCAAAACACAACAAGAGCAATCTAGTATATGCAGTCCAATGCAAAGAGGAGTGTTTGGAGCTCTACACTGACAAACATTGAAGACTACTTTCTTATTGCAAAGAGGAGGTCTACATGGGAGAAACCAAAGAGCCACTAAACAGGAGAATGGCCCAGCACAGGCGGGACAATGGCTAAGGACCACAATCAGCAGTGTCCCTTCATTTGAAGGACAATGGGCACTCATTTGATGATCCAGATGTACCCATTTTGGACTAAGATAGGTGGTTTTAGAGAGGGGTCAGGGAGGCCTTCCAAATAGAAAATCCTTCACTCAACAGGGGTGGAGGCCTTAGACACAATCTTTCTCCTATTTATCATGCTGCCCTTTCATCCCTCCCCAGAAAGGTAAGGACTATACAAACCAGAAAGACCATTGTTAACAACCATTAACAACCCATGACAATGGGTGGAAAAGGACTGGAGAAGTGGGATATTCACTCAATCCCCCCCCGCGTCCTTTGTCCACCTAAGGACAACCATCTATTCAGACCAGGGGGAAGTGGAAGCAACGTGGAGGATATATCAGGAGTCTCCTACCAACTCTCCTCAGACTAAAAAAGCTGCTTGGATAAGTAGTGAAACATTTCAACCTAAATAAGAAAGGAGTCCAGTTGCCATAACTACCACATTCACATCTGGTAATGACTCAAGAACTCTTGACTATTATTTAATCTTTTGAGGTGGGTACCCAGCACACTATCTCTCTCTGGACTCTGGTTCTACAATGTTTCTTCTCTAGGATTAAAACTTTCAGACCCTGTGAAGCCGCCTAGAGTGGTCCTAACCCGACCAGATAGGCGGGATATTAAATAAATAAATAAATAAATAAATAAGAGTGTCCAGGTAGATTGAGATGTATTTTGCCATTCATGATGTTTGATTTGTGTCTTACACCATATGACATTTTTAAAATAAGTGTTCTTCATGTGACAACACATTTTATTATTATTATTATTATTATTATTATTATTATTATTATTATTATTATTATTATTATTATTATTATTATTATTATTATTATTATTATTATTATTATTATTATTATTATTATTATTATTATTATTATTATTATTGTTATTATTGTTATTATTGTTATTATTATTATTGTTATTATTATTATTGTTATGGTTATGGTTATGGTTATGGTTATGGTTATGGTTGTGGTTGTGGTTGTGGTTGTGGTTGTGGTTGTGGTTGTTATTATTGTTATTATTGTTATTATTGTTATTATTGTTATTATTGTTATTGTTATTGTTGTTGTTATTATTGCACATAGATTGTCTTATTTGTCATATGTTGAGTGCAGAGGGGCACTGTTGCCAAAAGATGACATAGATCAGTGGTTCTTAACCTTGGTTACTCAGGTGTTTGTGAATCAATTAAAAACTTGGTTGTTTAAACAGGCCTACCCCCCCCAAGTCAATTAAGTCATTTTCCTTTTCTTTTTCTCTATCTTCTTTCTTTCTTTCTTTCTTTCTTTCTTTCTTTCTTTCTTTCTTTCTTTCTTTCTTTCTTTCTTTCTTTCTTTCTTTCTTTCTTTCTTTCTTTCTTTCTTTTGTATACCACCATCTTGGAAACCTTTTGTTTAGAACTAATTAGTATAAATGCATTTTATATGTTTTTTAACTTGTTTTAACTGATGTAAGCCGCCCCGAGTAGGCGTTGTCTAGAGGGGCGGGGTAAAAATCGAATAAATAAATACATAAATAAATAAACTGCAAATCCCAGAAACCCCAGCCAGCACAGCTGATGGTGAAGGCTTCTGGGAGTTGCAGTCCAAAACCACCTGAGTAACCCAAGGTTAAGAACCATTGGTAGGTCACATTAATAAATGAACAAGATCACATTAACAAATGAACAAGTAAAAGTGCCCTTGATCTTGTGTGTGCCATTGTTGGGTCTGTAATCATGTTGCCAGAATAAATGTGGAGGCAGAGCTGGCATCTTGGTTTGTAGCAGAGTCTAGTTCCCATTGTTGTATCTGTGTTATATATCATTGTGTGTCTATAGAAGCTTGAGATTGCACAGGGGTTGCCCGTAAGCAAGTACCGTATAGGCCTGCCACCAAGAGCTCAGGAGAGTGAAATAGTCTTGTCAAGGATGAGATTGAGATAATTTATTATGTGTATGAGTGCTCTCAGTTGTAGGCTGAAAGTGAGAACTCGTGACGTCAGGTCATTTTCTCTTCTGGGTCCAACTTGCAGTAGAATGCTTCTGGATATTCGTCTTGCCCGGTTAAATTGTTCTTCTTTTGTTTCTGTTTTGTTCTGTTTCTTGTCTGATAACTGGTAGCAGTCTTCAAGACAGCAGTGGATGTTACTAGCCACATCCTGTGCAATTTATCTTCATTTCTATAGGGAACAATTTTCATCCTCCCCCTCTTGTTGAGATGCCACAAAACTCTTTGCCCTCTTCTTGGGGGAACAGAATAACTTTCCACTTCTTTGTCCTCACCTCTCAGAATGAGACATGAGGCAATGTACATTCCTAGATGTGACCCTCCTCTCGGTGGAGGGAGTTTGAGGTTGTTGCTGTTGCTGTTGTTTTGCTTTGTTTAAACTCATTATGTTGTGCCAATCTTTGCTTCCCTATGGAAAACCTTGGGATCCACATGAAGCCACTCCAGGTAATAACACAATGCTCTTTTGGAGTGAGAAGGAGCACAACGGTAACCCTCTTTTGTAAGAAGTGATTGATTTCACTGGGCTTTGACTGGCTTGTGTTCTATCTCCAAATCAGCTGGAGACGGTGAAGTCTTCGGATTCCTGCCGCTGGCTTCGGTGGTCAGCTGGAGCCCCTGAGATTGATTAGGTGACCTTTTATTCTTGCAAGCTTTACTGAGACTCAACGGGATGGCAAGGAGATTTTTTTTTTAAAAAAAATGTCACTTTCTCTTTGGTGGCCCTTCAGAGATGCTGAATGTCAGGAAGGCTGTGTTTCCTCTCCACAGGAAGGTACAGAGGGGCTGGAAAACAAAACTCTGAAACTGTCAAAATGTTTTATGGTGGGACAGTAAGTTCACTGTCAACAGCGATGCTCATGGCTCAGATTACTGTGTAACTGTCATAATTCAGAATGACTTAGCCATGCGGAGATTTGCTGGAACAGAGACAGCATGGACACAGAGGGCCACTTACTACAATAAGACAGCTACTCCTAGATAATATTGTTTGCCTTAATAATTATGTTTTTTAAAATAATTTTAAATTTTATTAACAGCCATAGTATGGCAATGCAAGTTAGAATTGTAGTACAAAACTATCACATTACTTACATATTTTTTCAGTAGATTGTCTTTCTTTATACAATAAATGAACAAGTAAAAGTAAAATAAATAATAATTATGTGATATCAATTCAATTCTGGCTTATGGCAACATTTTTCAGGGGTTTTCTAGGTAAAGAATTCCCTTCATTGATTGCTGCCTTGTCATGGAGAAAAGATCAGTCTACATCCCAATCCCAAAGAAGGGCAGTGCTAAAAAATGCTCCAACTGCCATATAACTGCACTCATTTCACACGCTAGCAAGGTTGTGCTCAAAATCCTCCAAGGTAGGCTTCAGCAGTATGTGGACCGAGAACTCCCAGAAGTACAAACTGGATTTCGAAGGGGCAGAGGAACTAGAGACCGAATTGCTGACATGTGCTGGATTATAGAGAAAGCCAGAGAGTTCCAGAAAAACATCTACTTCTGCTTCATTGACTACACAAAAGCCTTTGACTGTGTCGACTACAACAAACTATGGCAAGCCCTTAAAGAAATTGGAGTGCCTGACCACCTTATCTATCTCCTGAGAATTCTCTATGTGGGACTAGAAGCAACAGTTAGAACTGGATATGGACCAACTGATTGGTTCAAAATTGGGAAAGGAGTACGACAAGGCTGTATATTGTCCCCTTGCTTATTTAATTTATATGCAGAATACATCATGTGAAAGGCTGGACTGGAGCAATCCCAAACTGGAATTAAGATTGCCAGAAGAAATATCAACAACTTCAGATATGCAGGTTCCGCATCGACTTCAAAGTGTTAACGCTTACGTATAAAGCCCTAAACGGTTTAGGGCCTCGATACCTGGCGGAACGCCTACTCCCACCAAGTTCTACCCGGGTCACACGGGCGAGCCAGGAGGTGAGGCTGAGGAGCTTAACGCCAAGGGAGGCCCGAAAAGAGAAAACAAGAAATAGGGCCTTCTCGGCGGTGGCTCCTCGCCTTTGGAATAACTTACCTCCTGGCATTCGCGGAGCTCCCTCGCTGGGCACCTTTAAGAACTTATTAAAGACTTGGATGTTTCGGCAGGCCTTCTCTCCAGATTACTTTTGATTTTTTTCTCTCCTTTATTGTTTCCCTATTTTTAATTGTTGTTGTAATTATGCTGTTTTATGTTATTGTATTTTATCTCTGTTGTTGGCCGCCTAGAGTAGTCCACCACGACTAGATAGGCGGGATATAAATTAAATAAATAAT
This sequence comes from Pogona vitticeps, assembly GCF_051106095.1. NCBI lineage: Eukaryota > Metazoa > Chordata > Lepidosauria > Squamata > Agamidae > Pogona > Pogona vitticeps. The sequence continues at coordinate 305,656,419 of NC_135784.1, forward strand.
AATAATAATAATAATAATAATAATAATAATAATAATGATACCACTCTGATGGCAGAAAGAGAGGAGAAATTTAAAAAAACCTCTTAATGAGGGTGAAAGAGGAGAGCACAAAAAAATGGTCTGAAGCTCAACATAAAAAAAACCTAAGATCATGGCCATTGGTCCCATCGCCTCCTGGCAAATAGAAGGGGAAAATATGGAGGCAGTGACAAATTTTATTTTCTTGGGCTCCGTGATCACTGCAGATGGTGACATCAGCCACGAAATTAAAAGATTCCGGCTTCTTGGGAGGAAAGCAATGACAAATCTAGACAGCGTCTTCAAAAGCAGAGACGTCACCTTGTTGACAACAGTCCGCATAGTCAAAGCTACGGTTTTTCCTATAGTGATGTATGGAAGTGAGAGATGAACCATAAAGAAGGCTGAACACCAAATAATTGAGGCTTTTGTATTATGGTGCTAGAGGCAACTCTTGAGAGTCCCCTGGACTGCAAGGGGGAACAAACCTATCCATTCTGAAGGAAATCAACCCTGAGTGCTCACTAGAAGGACAGATCCTGAAGCTGAGGCTCCAGTACTTTGGCCATCTCACAAGAAGAGAAGACTCCCTGGAAAAAACCCTGATGTTGGGAAAGTGCGAAGGCAAGAGGAGAGAAGGGGATGACAGAGGACGAGATGGTCGGACAGTGTCATCGAAGTGACTAACATGAATCTGACCAAATTCCAGGAGGCAATGGAAGACAGGAGGCCCTGGCGTGCTCTGGTCCATGGGGTCATGAAGAGTCAGCCACAACTTAATGACTAAACAACAACAGGAAAAGATTACTCAGAAGTGGTTTACCAGTCGATTCTTTTGGGGTGCCTTGAGATAAATTGCATAAATAAATAAATAAATAAATAAATAAATAAATAAATAAATAAATAAATAAATAAATAAATAAATAAATAAATAAATAAAATAAATGCAGGCTGGCTCTGTTCATAGGAGGTACCGTGGGGGAATCAAACTCTCAACCTCTGGCTCTGCAGGTAGATACCTAAACCACTCATCTAGCCATTCTTATTTGTCTTAGCTAGTGTGCAAATTTCCACTGCATCAGTCACGCAGTATCTCACTATCTTTATGTTTCTTCAGTAGAATCTCTGGGTTTCTTGCACAATACAAATGACAAATATATTGAAATGTACTGAAATGTACTGAATATATATAATCTAAAAAGCCCCAAACAGCAAGTAGACAATCAGAAAGATAAACAGTTCAAGAAAAACAGAAGATTGAAATGTACTGAAATGGCAATAGAATAGCCACCCTTGTTGGAGAGCCCATTCAAACAAACTGTGTGCTATAATTCTCATGTATCTTCCTAGTCAAGTTTCTCTTGTTAACCTTACTTTGTATAATGGAGCCATCTGCAGAAGTCATAAATGATGGAAGAGTCTCCTGTTACATACAGCACTGATGTTACCTGTCTGTCATGGGTTTGGAGGGAAAGTTCCATCCTATGGGGAGTGGAAGGCGGGACATCAGGAGGAGGGGCTGTACTATATATATATGTGGAGTTTGTGTGGAGAAGTTAGGAGAAGGAGAGCTGAGAGAAGAAGCTGGAGTGGGAGTCTGTGTGTCAGACAGGGTACTACTGTGTGTCAGTCAGTACCAACCTGATAGGTTCAGGTGTCTGTATGGTTAGCCAGAACTGATAGGTTCAGGGTCTGTGCTTTATTTAAAGGTGTTCTGTGTGAACCAAACTGGTGTATGTATGATTGAGACTAAGCCACGTTACTGTATCTTATTCACTTGATCATTTTATTTTCCCTGTGTGTTATTTAAATAAACCTTATTCTTTTCTTTGTTTAAAAATCCATTCCTGGTCTGTGTGACTCCTTACAGGGAATGGTTGGTGGCAGCTTAGTGAAACTGTGGCATATCCCAGTAGGTCTGGGTTTGTCACATTGATTGGTGTCCAGCGTGTGGGATACGACTGGTCCAGTTGTCCAGTGGTCCAGCAAAGCCTTGGCAAGTGTGCCCAGAGCAAGGGGGGTCTAGTCAGGGACAATCTGAGAGCGCGTAGGTAATCTTCTAGGCTTACCTCACGGGGAGGTAGGCTAGTGGAAGAACGTGTGACCTCAGATTGGGGACTAGATTAGGGAGCTCTGAGGCAACCGGTTTTGGCGGGAAAAAGGCTGAGGCAAAGCTGAGTGAAGTAGCAGTGATCTAGCCTGTCTGCTGAGAGGCCTAGCAGAGGGGGGTAGACTCTGGCTGGCAACAGTTGCAAGTTAGTGCTGAAAGAACAGCAGCAATCTATAGAAGGCTGTTTCTGAGGCAAAAGAAAAAAAAAGTGGTCGCTTTATTTTGAGGCTTGACTTTTGAAAGCAGCCTGTTCTGGGGGGGGATTATGCCCTTGACTCGAAGCCTAATGGCAGAAATGGGTGAAGCGAGGGAACCCCAGGTGGACCAAGGTTCTGAGGATGAATTTGGCTCAGTGCAGGATGAGAGCACGGGAGAACAGAACCCAGAACTCAGGAAAATGCTCATAGCCCAACAGCATGAACTGAGGATGAGGCAATTGGAAAGAGAAGAAAGATTAGAGAGAGAGAGAATGGAAATGGCATTGGAGAGAGAGAAAATTGCTCTGGAAAAAGAAAGGATGGCGTTTGAGTTAAGAAAATTGGAACTGATGAACCAGAACAATAATAACAATAGAGATTCTGAGGGGGGCCAATTGTCTAAAACTGACCTGAAGAAATTCCCTGTATACCACAAGGGAGATTGCCCTGAGGTGTTCTTTTCCCTCGTGGAAAGAGCGTTTGTGGACTTCTCAGTAAGGGAAACTGAGAAGATGACCATCATGCGATCTTTAATCAGTGGCAGCCTGGCAGAAGTCTATGCAGAGATGCCAGAGGAACGGCTGAAAGATTTCACAGAGTTTAAAAAACTGGTGTTTGCCAGACATGGGATAAATGCGGAACAGCTGAGGCAAAGATTCAGGTCACTCACCAAGAAACCAGAGCAGACTTTTACCCAAGTGGGGGCCCAACTGGTGAGGCTGCTAGAGAAATGGCTATCTCAGGAGGGGACAGAAACCTACCAGCAGCTCAAAGACCTGATAGCGCTGGAACAGTTTTATTCAGTCCTGCATGGGGAACTGAAGTTCCAGGTGAGGGAAAGGAAACCGAAATCTGTGGCAGAAGCGGCCGAAATCGCAGATTTTATTTCCCAAATAAGAAAGCCCTTAGGTGAGGGGAAATCTATAGGTAAACCTAAAGAAACCTACAGCAAGTACTCTCAGGGACCAGGGAAAAACCAGCAAGGGGGAGGAGCCCATGGTGAAGGGAAGCCCTCAGACACGAAACCAAGACCTCAGATTTTGGAGGGAAAACCAAAACAAGATGAGAAAGACTCAAAATACAGCAGAAAATGTTATTTCTGTCAAGGAAAGGGCCATCTAATCTCAGAGTGTGAGAAATTAAAGCAGCTAAAAGGAAATGCGCCTCATGATTTGAGTGGAACCAAGCCAAAAGCTGTGTTCTGTGTCCAGACAGAGCAAAGCTCCTTGTCACTGAGGGAGCCTGTTGCCATGGCTACTCAATCTGGAACAGTTACATCTGCTGATAAGGCTGGGGAAAATGGTCCTCTTGTGGAGGTCAAGCGCTGCTTGCTAGTGAGAACAGATTCGCAGTTGTTTGAAACCGCAGGGGTGGACGTAGGAATACTTGACCATCAGTATAGGGGGCTAAGGGATACTTGTTCCCAGGTGACCCTGTGCCATCCAGATATTATTCCTAGGGAGTATATTATTCCTAGGGAGTATATAATCCTGAATGAGAGCATGAGGGGACAGGTGATCTCGCTGCCAGTAGCTGAGGTACCTGTGAACTTTCAAGGCTGGAGGGGAGTTTGGCGGCTAGCGATTTCATCGACTCTGCCAGCAGCCGTGCTCGTGGGAAATGACCTGGCTGAACATGTGAAACGGGTGCTAGTGATTACACGCTCACAAGCTAACACAGGGACAGTTCAAGGGGGTATTGGAGAGCCCGAGACGGAAGCAGAGGGGAGTTCCGAAGCTGTGGTGGACACCTTAACCACCGACAGCCGATTTGGCCAAGAGCAAAAGGCAGACGCCACTCTCCAAAAGTGTTTTGAACAGGTGACAGACGCCCAGCTAACACCTGAAACCCCAGTGAGATTTCGAGAGAAAAAGGGAATTTTATATAGAGAGACCCTGAGGAATATCTCAAAAGGGGGAGATGGGATCAGAAGTCAGCTGGTGGTACCTGAAAAGTATCGCCCCATGATCTTAAAAAGGGGGCACTCTGACATGTTTGCTGCGCACTTAGGGGTGAACAAAACACAACAGAGAATTACACAGAATTTTTACTGGCCTGAAATAGGGAAGCAGATCAAGGAGTTCTGTAAACAATGTGATGTGTGTCAGAGGCAGGGGAATAACCGTGACAGGACCAAAGCAAAGTTGTGCCCTTTGCCTGTGATTGACACTCCGTTCAAATGTATAGGGGTGGATATTGTGGGACCTTTGCCCAAGGCCACAAAGAGGGGGAACAGGTTCATTCTCACCATTGTGGACCATGCCACGAGGTACCCTGAAGCCATTCCCTTGTCTAACATTGAAACTAACACAGTGGCAGATGCCTTGGTGGGGTATATGTCCAGGATGGGATTTGCCTCAGAAATAATCACAGATTTGGGCTCATCGTTTACATCGAAGCTCATGAAACGGTTATGGCAAATCTGTGGAATTAAACACAAGGAAACCACTGCCTATCACCCTGAAAGTAATGGGTTAACTGAGAAGTTCAATGGGACTCTAATGCGCATGATTAGGGCTTACTTGGCAGAGAATCCAAACAATTGGGACCAGAAGCTGCAATCCCTTTTGTTTGCTTATCGATCAGTGCCACAAGCCAGTACCGGGTTCAGTCCATTTGAACTTTTGTTTGGGAGAAGGGTGAAAGGGCCACTCGATTTGATCAAACAAAATTGGGAGCAGATCACCCAGGATGACCCACAAGACGTTGTGACAGATAGAGGCTCTTTAAGGAATGACCTAAAGAGAAACCTAGAGCTAGCAGCAGAGACCCTGCAAGCTCCAAAGGTGAGAAAGAAAGCTTGGGATGACCAGGAAGGCAGGGAGAGGCACTTTAACCCAGGGGAGGAAGTGCTGTGGCCTAGGCCCTGCAAAGAGAGCAAGTGTCAGCTGGGTATCCCAGAAACAAAATATTTGGGTCACATGGTAGGGGGAGGAGTGATCAAACCCCTAGAGGCCAAAATAGAAGCAGTTCGTGATTGGCCTAGACCCAACACCAAGAAAAAAGTCAAATCATTTCTTGGGTTGGTGGGCTACTACAGAAAGTTCATCCCGAGGTTTAGCGAGATTGCAGCTCCGCTGACCGATTTGACGAGGAAGAAGACTGATGACCGCATCCCGTGGACCAGCGACTGTGAGGAGGCGTTCCAGAGGTTGAAGGAGGCGCTCGTCCATTATCCAGTGCTGCGTGCTCCAGACTTCGACCGGGAGTTCATCATCTACACCGATGCATCTAACAGCGGGGTAGGAGCAGTTCTTTGCCAGGAGGATGAGAATGGTGACCAGCATCCAGTGTCCTACCTGAGTAGGAAACTCCAGAAAGGTGAGAGACATTTGGCAACCGTGGAAAAGGAGTGCCTGGCCATAGTCTACGCGATCCAGAAGGCCAAGCCTTACATTTGGGGAAGACATTTTATTTTGTGCACTGACCATTCACCACTGCAATGGTTAAAGACAATGAAAACCCACAATAGTAAACTTATGAGGTGGGCTTTAAACCTGCAAGACTATGACTTTGAAGTGAAGGTGGTCAGAGGGTCAGTGAACTGTGTTGCTGACGCCTTGTCAAGAAGACCCGAAGAATGAAGACGGCGAAAGAAACATGGACTATGTATATATTTTGGTGACAAAAGGTTAAATGTACCTGTTTATTAAACATGCTTGGTTGTATGAATAAAGGTAACTTGATGTATTGTAAATGGTAAATGTTTAAATGCCTAATTGATATGTTTATCCTAGAGTAAGTATAAGTAAGTATGGTATTGTATGTTAATGTATAAATGTTTTTGTATGTTTTGGATCCAGGTTGTTTTTTGGAGAAAAGCACTTTAGCTTTCCCCCTACAAAACAACTTATAAAGAGGGGAGGTGTTACATACAGCACTGATGTTACCTGTCTGTCATGGGTTTGGAGGGAAAGTTCCATCCTATGGGGAGTGGAAGGCGGGACATCAGGAGGAGGGGCTGTACTGTATATATATGTGGAGTTTGTGTGGAGAAGTTAGGAGAAGGAGAGCTGAGAGAAGAAGCTGGAGTGGGAGTCTGTGTGTCAGACAGGGTACTACTGTGTGTCAGTCAGTACCAACCTGATAGGTTCAGGTGTCTGTATGGTTAGCCAGAACTGATAGGTTCAGGGTCTGTGCTTTATTTAAAGGTGTTCTGTGTGAACCAAACTGGTGTATGTATGATTGAGACTAAGCCACGTTACTGTATCTTATTCACTTGATCATTTTATTTTCCCTGTGTGTTATTTAAATAAACCTTATTCTTTTCTTTGTTTAAAAATCCATTCCTGGTCTGTGTGACTCCTTACAGGGAATGGTTGGTGGCAGCTTAGTGAAACTGTGGCATATCCCAGTAGGTCTGGGTTTGTCACATTGATTGGTGTCCAGCGTGTGGGATACGACTGGTCCAGTTGTCCAGTGGTCCAGCAAAGCCTTGGCAAGTGTGCCCAGAGCAAGGGGGGTCTAGTCAGGGACAATCTGAGAGCGCGTAGGTAATCTTCTAGGCTTACCTCACGGGGAGGTAGGCTAGTGGAAGAACGTGTGACCTCAGATTGGGGACTAGATTAGGGAGCTCTGAGGCAACCGGTTTTGGCGGGAAAAAGGCTGAGGCAAAGCTGAGTGAAGTAGCAGTGATCTAGCCTGTCTGCTGAGAGGCCTAGCAGAGGGGGGTAGACTCTGGCTGGCAACAGTTGCAAGTTAGTGCTGAAAGAACAGCAGCAATCTATAGAAGGCTGTTTCTGAGGCAAAAGAAAAAAAAAAGTGGTCGCTTTATTTTGAGGCTTGACTTTTGAAAGCAGCCTGTTCTGGGGGGGGATTATGCCCTTGACTCGAAGCCTAATGGCAGAAATGGGTGAAGCGAGGGAACCCCAGGTGGACCAAGGTTCTGAGGATGAATTTGGCTCAGTGCAGGATGAGAGCACGGGAGAACAGAACCCAGAACTCAGGAAAATGCTCATAGCCCAACAGCATGAACTGAGGATGAGGCAATTGGAAAGAGAAGAAAGATTAGAGAGAGAGAGAATGGAAATGGCATTGGAGAGAGAGAAAATTGCTCTGGAAAAAGAAAGGATGGCGTTTGAGTTAAGAAAATTGGAACTGATGAACCAGAACAATAATAACAATAGAGATTCTGAGGGGGGCCAATTGTCTAAAACTGACCTGAAGAAATTCCCTGTATACCACAAGGGAGATTGCCCTGAGGTGTTCTTTTCCCTCGTGGAAAGAGCGTTTGTGGACTTCTCAGTAAGGGAAACTGAGAAGATGACCATCATGCGATCTTTAATCAGTGGCAGCCTGGCAGAAGTCTATGCAGAGATGCCAGAGGAACGGCTGAAAGATTTCACAGAGTTTAAAAAACTGGTGTTTGCCAGACATGGGATAAATGCGGAACAGCTGAGGCAAAGATTCAGGTCACTCACCAAGAAACCAGAGCAGACTTTTACCCAAGTGGGGGCCCAACTGGTGAGGCTGCTAGAGAAATGGCTATCTCAGGAGGGGACAGAGACCTACCAGCAGCTCAAAGACCTGATAGCGCTGGAACAGTTTTATTCAGTCCTGCATGGGGAACTGAAGTTCCAGGTGAGGGAAAGGAAACCGAAATCTGTGGCAGAAGCGGCCGAAATCGCAGATTTTATTTCCCAAATAAGAAAGCCCTTAGGTGAGGGGAAATCTATAGGTAAACCTAAAGAAACCTACAGCAAGTACTCTCAGGGACCAGGGAAAAACCAGCAAGGGGGAGGAGCCCATGGTGAAGGGAAGCCCTCAGACACGAAACCAAGACCTCAGATTTTGGAGGGAAAACCAAAACAAGATGAGAAAGACTCAAAATACAGCAGAAAATGTTATTTCTGTCAAGGAAAGGGCCATCTAATCTCAGAGTGTGAGAAATTAAAGCAGCTAAAAGGAAATGCGCCTCATGATTTGAGTGGAACCAAGCCAAAAGCTGTGTTCTGTGTCCAGACAGAGCAAAGCTCCTTGTCACTGAGGGAGCCTGTTGCCATGGCTACTCAATCTGGAACAGTTACATCTGCTGATAAGGCTGGGGAAAATGGTCCTCTTGTGGAGGTCAAGCGCTGCTTGCTAGTGAGAACAGATTCGCAGTTGTTTGAAACCGCAGGGGTGGACGTAGGAATACTTGACCATCAGTATAGGGAGCTAAGGGATACTTGTTCCCAGGTGACCCTGTGCCATCCAGATATTATTCCTAGGGAGTATATTATTCCTAGGGAGTATATAATCCTGAATGAGAGCATGAGGGGACAGGTGATCTCGCTGCCAGTAGCTGAGGTACCTGTGAACTTTCAAGGCTGGAGGGGAGTTTGGCGGCTAGCGATTTCATCGACTCTGCCAGCAGCCGTGCTCGTGGGAAATGACCTGGCTGAACATGTGAAACGGGTGCTAGTGATTACACGCTCACAAGCTAACACAGGGACAGTTCAAGGGGGTATTGGAGAGCCCGAGACGGAAGCAGAGGGGAGTTCCGAAGCTGTGGTGGACACCTTAACCACCGACAGCCGATTTGGCCAAGAGCAAAAGGCAGACGCCACTCTCCAAAAGTGTTTTGAACAGGTGACAGACGCCCAGCTAACACCTGAAACCCCAGTGAGATTTCAAGAGAAAAAGGGAATTTTATATAGAGAGACCCTGAGGAATATCTCAAAAGGGGGAGATGGGATCAGAAGTCAGCTGGTGGTACCTGAAAAGTATCGCCCCATGATCTTAAAAAGGGGGCACTCTGACATGTTTGCTGCGCACTTAGGGGTGAACAAAACACAACAGAGAATTACACAGAATTTTTACTGGCCTGAAATAGGGAAGCAGATCAAGGAGTTCTGTAAACAATGTGATGTGTGTCAGAGGCAGGGGAATAACCGTGACAGGACCAAAGCAAAGTTGTGCCCTTTGCCTGTGATTGACACTCCGTTCAAATGTATAGGGGTGGATATTGTGGGACCTTTGCCCAAGGCCACAAAGAGGGGGAACAGGTTCATTCTCACCATTGTGGACCATGCCACGAGGTACCCTGAAGCCATTCCCTTGTCTAACATTGAAACTAACACAGTGGCAGATGCCTTGGTGGGGTATATGTCCAGGATGGGATTTGCCTCAGAAATAATCACAGATTTGGGCTCATCGTTTACATCGAAGCTCATGAAACGGTTATGGCAAATCTGTGGAATTAAACACAAGGAAACCACTGCCTATCACCCTGAAAGTAATGGGTTAACTGAGAAGTTCAATGGGACTCTAATGCGCATGATTAGGGCTTACTTGGCAGAGAATCCAAACAATTGGGACCAGAAGCTGCAATCCCTTTTGTTTGCTTATCGATCAGTGCCACAAGCCAGTACCGGGTTCAGTCCATTTGAACTTTTGTTTGGGAGAAGGGTGAAAGGGCCACTCGATTTGATCAAACAAAATTGGGAGCAGATCACCCAGGATGACCCACAAGACGTTGTGACAGATAGAGGCTCTTTAAGGAATGACCTAAAGAGAAACCTAGAGCTAGCAGCAGAGACCCTGCAAGCTCCAAAGGTGAGAAAGAAAGCTTGGGATGACCAGGAAGGCAGGGAGAGGCACTTTAACCCAGGGGAGGAAGTGCTGTGGCCTAGGCCCTGCAAAGAGAGCAAGTGTCAGCTGGGTATCCCAGAAACAAAATATTTGGGTCACATGGTAGGGGGAGGAGTGATCAAACCCCTAGAGGCCAAAATAGAAGCAGTTCGTGATTGGCCTAGACCCAACACCAAGAAAAAAGTCAAATCATTTCTTGGGTTGGTGGGCTACTACAGAAAGTTCATCCCGAGGTTTAGCGAGATTGCAGCTCCGCTGACCGATTTGACGAGGAAGAAGACTGATGACCGCATCCCGTGGACCAGCGACTGTGAGGAGGCGTTCCAGAGGTTGAAGGAGGCGCTCGTCCATTATCCAGTGCTGCGTGCTCCAGACTTCAACCGGGAGTTCATCATCTACACCGATGCATCTAACAGCGGGGTAGGAGCAGTTCTTTGCCAGGAGGATGAGAATGGTGACCAGCATCCAGTGTCCTACCTGAGTAGGAAACTCCAGAAAGGTGAGAGACATTTGGCAACCGTGGAAAAGGAGTGCCTGGCCATAGTCTACGCGATCCAGAAGGCCAAGCCTTACATTTGGGGAAGACATTTTATTTTGTGCACTGACCATTCACCACTGCAATGGTTAAAGACAATGAAAACCCACAATAGTAAACTTATGAGGTGGGCTTTAAACCTGCAAGACTATGACTTTGAAGTGAAGGTGGTCAGAGGGTCAGTGAACTGTGTTGCTGACGCCTTGTCAAGAAGACCCGAAGAATGAAGACGGCGAAAGAAACATGGACTATGTATATATTTTGGTGACAAAAGGTTAAATGTACCTGTTTATTAAACATGCTTGGTTGTATGAATAAAGGTAACTTGATGTATTGTAAATGGTAAATGTTTAAATGCCTAATTGATATGTTTATCCTAGAGTAAGTATAAGTAAGTATGGTATTGTATGTTAATGTATAAATGTTTTTGTATGTTTTGGATCCAGGTTGTTTTTTGGAGAAAAGCACTTTAGCTTTCCCCCTACAAAACAACTTATAAAGAGGGGAGGTGTTACATACAGCACTGATGTTACCTGTCTGTCATGGGTTTGGAGGGAAAGTTCCATCCTATGGGGAGTGGAAGGCGGGACATCAGGAGGAGGGGCTGTACTGTATATATATGTGGAGTTTGTGTGGAGAAGTTAGGAGAAGGAGAGCTGAGAGAAGAAGCTGGAGTGGGAGTCTGTGTGTCAGACAGGGTACTACTGTGTGTCAGTCAGTACCAACCTGATAGGTTCAGGTGTCTGTATGGTTAGCCAGAACTGATAGGTTCAGGGTCTGTGCTTTATTTAAAGGTGTTCTGTGTGAACCAAACTGGTGTATGTATGATTGAGACTAAGACACGTTACTGTATCTTATTCACTTGATCATTTTATTTTCCCTGTGTGTTATTTAAATAAACCTTATTCTTTTGTTTGTTTAAAAATCCATTCCTGGTCTGTGTGACTCCTTACAGGGAATGGTTGGTGGCAGCTTAGTGAAACTGTGGCATATCCCAGTAGGTCTGGGTTTGTCACATCTCCTAGTAGATTGAATTGATTTGAGACCGGTTTCTGTGTATCACGATTTCTGATTTATGTCTGTTGATTCTTTTGCATAGTGATTGTCCTGCTTGTCCTATATAGAGTGCAGATGGGCAATGGTGGCAAAAGATTGCATAGACCACTCTACATTGGTCAAAGAGAACACTCTCTGTGCCAAATAATTAATGGACATAAATCAAACATCAGAAACTGCAATACATGGAAACCTGTCTCAAATCACTTCCGTTGACTAGGACACTTCATAAGATATCAAATTTGCTAGAGAAGAAAAACTGTGGAACAATAACCCAGGAAACAAAATGTACGCACATGCTGGACACCCATATTAATTGATTAAATATCAGCCAAGATTTCTCACTATTACTTTTTTTTTTACAACTACCAGACCCAACTTTTCAGAAGAAGACTTAAAGTCTGCCATTTTCTACTTTACCACATGTTGTTCTCCTGTTGCTTTCTTTAATTATGTTGCTGTTTATAAGACCAGACAGGCTTCAAAAGAAATGTATACCAAACAGGGGTCATAAATCATTACTAGATGTGACATGTAAGTGAACACCACTGTCTCTTAGAGCCTTGTGTTGAGTGTTTTATCATGTAGCCTCTGTATTCTAACTCATATGTCTGAAGAAGTGGACAGTGTTCCATGAAAGCTTGCATTAAAATATAACAGTTTTTAAAGTGCCGCAACGGCTATTTTTGTTTCTGTGCTGCTTTTTTATTGAGATGCTTGTGCAAACTAACATGGCTATAACTTCAAAACATTGGTGGTAGCCTGCCAGACCTTCTACAAGACTTCTCAAGAGGTTGAAAAAAATCATGTGCAGAGAAACGTTTTTCCAAAGAGAAAGGGATGATTCCACTCCCCCTCGGTTTTCCTCTTGAGCATGTGAGGCTGTGAGATTCACACCCATAGTATACAGCTATGTATGGAATTGACTGCTTTTGGAAGTACTTTGAACACCCATCTGTCTGACGGATTGAAGCAATCTCAAAGTGTTCCAGAATCACTGAACAGACAGCACTGCTAGACATTCCAACAGGTGCCAAGCAAAAGTCACAACCAACAAACTCAAGCAAAACGTATATCCTCCGTCTCAAAACATCGCTTGCCAATTGCGCCTTCTGCACTGATATGAACAAATGATGCGTAAAGGCCATTATTGCATGCATTATGGAGCGGGGAAGCCTGCCATCAGATTTATGTCTCACTGCAGCATTATTTCTTGCCATATTATCCATCAGTTGCACACAAACATGTTTGAGCCATTTTGATAATGTAGGTAATGGTGGCACCGAGTGATATGAATGCCCAGGGGTGAAATCTTTCAAAGAACGGGCATAATTTTGATCTTCATGTCCAGATGTTAACTGATGGATGGCAGGAGCAAATTAATCACTCACTCTGAAGGAACGGAAGAAGCGGAGATGGTTACTTTGAAGATCTGGTGTCATCAAGCAAGGGGGCATTTGCTGAAGGACAACAACATTTTTTTGGGTTTGGAGAAGTCCACTAATTTCCCACTTAACCAGTAGCTTAGTCACCCATATGTTAAAGGGGAATGGCAGCTCACAGGGTTTTGTTTTGATTTTTGATGTTCAAAGAGATGAGACTTTTGAAGCCAAGCACCTCTCTCAGTCATCTCAGAACTGCAGAGCTAGAAGGGACCCTATGGATAATCAAGTCCAGCTCCTCTCAAAGAGGCACCTTTGGGGAATCGAACTCCCAACTTCTGGCTCCACAGCCAGAGACCTAAACCCCTGAGCTACCCAACTGTTCACCTGATCCTCCCATTGTTTCTGAAGGGACTAGACTCTGAGGTTCACTGCTAGCTTCTTCGTAGAAGGCTCCCATTGATGTCCGTGGAGGTAACAGATTACTTTGAAACAAAACCCAGTTGTGGTGAAGAATTGGATGATGTTACCACCAACCACAACAATTGACCAGAGGGTACACTGGGTTGAAAATACATTTTTTAAGATATCAAGCACAGGACACTGAAAACTAGTTAACTCATTATTTATAAATTAATTAATTACATACCGTAAAGCCAGTGCTGATTTATGGCTGTCCTTTTCAGGATTTTCTAGGCAGAAAGTGTGAGAGACCACTAGGTTCAGGGAGTCCTGCTATAACCACTTAGCCACACTACCCTGTGGTCATGGATAGGGAGCTTAAATCAGTCCCAGCACTTCCAAACTCTGTCGTTTGATCTGACCAAGCTGTGCTTTCAGAGAGTCCCCCCCAAAAAAACCCACTAGGTTGTTAAGAACCTCATACCAGCTCTGCAAGTTACTACTGCCACTGCACCCAGAAAAATACATCTTGCTTCCAGTGTGAGACTAAAATGCCAATTGTTTTTTTTTTCATATTATGATCTCTTTAGTTTGTGCAACAATTTGCCATGGTTTTTTTTTAAGTGTGAAAAGACAGTTGCAAAAATGTGCCAATTCTCTTTGAAACTAAGAAGAGAAATAATCATATCAGAGCAGATTACAGACTTCTATAAGTATTTTTTTTAGTAAGGATTAAGCAAGTCATGGTGTACATTGCTATCGTCCACATGTTTACTCTGATGGCCCCTCACATCATGACATCCTCAGCTCATGCCATGGTAAGACAGTGCTCATGAAATTGTGGGGTGAGGTGTCTCCTTCTCTGTTCCAAGAGTCACCAATATTTCTTGAGTAGAAATCTCTGTGCAAGGTTATAAGACCAGGGGACTCCTTTAGCCACACCATAGACAGCAATGACAACAGGCAGCTACAACAAAAATGAGTACTGCTACTACAATGTGCCATCAAGTCAATTCTGACTTACGGCAACCCTTCATAGAGCTTTCTAGGTATAAAGTACTAGGTATAAAGTGGGTCTCCATTCTCTTCTTCAGGGGGCATACTGGGATACTGCAATTTGCTCAAGTTAACACAGGTTTGGCTCTTCTCCTGGGAGGCCCAGTGGGGCATCGAGCTCCCAACAAATACGAACACCTACCTTCAGTCTTGGTATGCCTTCATGGGCCTCCTCTTTGGTTCTGTGCTTCAACTGAGATGCTGGTCATAACCAATAAAGCACTTAATGGTTTAGGTAAAGGTAAAGGTTCCCCTTGACAATTTTTTGTCCAGTCGTGTTCGACTCTAGGGGGCAGTGCTCATCCCCGTTTCCAAGCCACAGAGCGAGCGTTTGTCTGAAGACAATCTTCCGTGGTCACATGGCCAGTGCAACTTAGACACAGAACGCTGTTACCTTCCCACCGAGGTGGTCCCTATTTATCTACTTGCATTTGCATGCTTTCGAACCGCTAGGTTGGCGGGAGCTGGGACAACGCAACGGGAGCTCACTCCGTTGCGTGGATTTGATCTTACGATTGCTTGGTCTTCTGACCCTGCAGCACAGGCTTCTGCAGTTTAGCCCGCAGCGCCACCACATCCCTTTTTGCTTAATGGTTTAAGACCTCAATATTTGGTGGCATATTTTTTCAAACATTGCTACCTGTCCCACCTGCTCCTTGCAGCCCTTGATATTACGAATTTTAACACAAGAAGAAGAAGAAGAAGAAGAAGAAGAAGAAGAAGAAGAAGAAGAAGAAGAAGAAGAAGAAGAAGAAGAAGAAGAAGAAGAAGAAGAAGAAGATCCATAGGGTCCATTCCAGCTCTGCAGTTCTAAGATGATGGTGGTGAAGGAGGAGGAGAAGCCAACATGAGGAACTGAGCTTTCTCAGTTGTGGCCCTTCCCTTTGTGACAGATTTCCTGCAGAGATGCACCAGGTGCAATCCCTCTCTGTTTTTAAGAAGCTGATTAAGACTCAATTATACTAAGCTGCCTTCCACCAATTGTAAATATTGTCCAGAGATGCTTAAATGGGTTTCAATTTGTGTATTTCTGTTTAAAAGTAAAATCATTGTTTTAGCTAGTGACAGGGCTTATTCAAGTTTATTATATTTTTATTATATTTATTACACAGTGTTTTATTGAGTGTTGTGAACTGTCCAGAGAATGATCTGGGAGGGAGGGAGGATTTCTATGACCTGTCATATTTTTTCTGCAACCTATGTTTTTTGAACATGTTTATGAGTAATCTGGTGAGAAAGGCCAGATTACTCATAAACATGTTTGAACTTGATTATGGGTTCAAACGTAAATTGCAGAGAATGTGTGAAATGTCATAGAAATCTTCCCCCCTATATAGGGTGGCATAAAAATGGAAAAGATGAACAAAGAAACGTATAAACCTTTGACTCCATGATCTTGTACCCAACACAAATGTCTCTAAGTGCTGTAATTCCTGATTTAAGATGCATACGAATTCATGAGGGTCTTCACAAAGAACAGCAAGCTGAGTTTCATCGTGCAATAGGTACCTGGAGGTGGCTGAAGGAGGAACTAGATCCCTTTTACACTCTGATGTGGGGGGAACATGGTCTAACTTAACTTTGATTATCTTAGAAAAGAACCAGCTATTTACCTTTTTATTTTTAAGAATGCCATTGTCGTCTAGTCGTTTAGTTGTGTCCGACTCTTCGTGACCCCATGGACCATTGCACGCCAGGCCCTCCTATCTTCTACTGCCTCCCGGAGTTGTGTCAAATTCATGTTGGTTGCTTCACAGACACTGTCCAGCCATCTCATCCTTGGTTGTCCCCTTCTCCTCTTGCCATCACACTTTCCCAACATCAGGGCCTTTTCCAGGGAGCCTTTTCTTCTCGTTAGATGGCCAAAGTACTGGAGCCTCAGCTTCAGGATCTGTCCTTCCAGTGAGCACTCAGGGTTGATTTCCTTTAGAATTGACAGATTTGTTCTCCTTGCAGTCCAGGGGATTCTCAAGAGCCTCCTCCAGCACCATAATTCAAAGGCATCAATTCTTCGGCGGTCAGCCTTCTTTATGGTCCAGCTCTCACTTCCATACATCACGACAAGAATGCCATGTATCCTCTTTTTCTGAACTAGGCCCGCACCCAAGTCTGCTCATTCAATCTGGAGGCCAACCTGGGGCTTCAGAATCTGTCCTGCTTCAGTTGAGATGGATCTGTACCCCGGATCTGTGCCTCCTGCCGACTTCACCAGGAAAAGTAAAACACCCCGACTTTTTAAATTTTCAAACTGATATTCATGAAGTTTAGTGACCTGAGAAATCCTAAGGAGGGGAATAAATCCCCCAAATTTCAGAGGGCCATTATCACAGGTCTGCGTACAAGGCAACTGTAAAAATTTGCTCAAAAAGAAGGAGGAGGAGGAGAAGAAGAAGAAAGACAGAAGCGATTTATACCCTATACCACTGGTTCTTAACCTTGGGTTACTCCGGAGTTTCAGACTGCAACTCCCAGAAGCCTTCACCACCAACTGTGCTGGCTGGGGTTTCTGGGAGTTGCAGTTCAAAAACATCCGAGTAACAAAGGTTAAGAACTGGTGCCCTATACAATTTGATTTACATTCCAGACACAAATGGATTTGTAAATTCACTTTGCTTCTCCTTAAAATGGATCTGGCCATATCTCTTTGATCTGGACCTTACACAAATCGGTCTGAATCAGGCTGATTTAGTTATTGGATTTCCCCCAAATCCAGTCCACCCGCCCTGTTCTGAACTAATCCCAGCAGAACTAAGTGGAGGGGAGGATTTATCCATCATGTATGCAGCCCTCACTGCAGCTCCAAATCATTCCATCTCTTCAAAGGTGATGTTTTTCTCTTTTCTTTCTCCTTCTGAGCTCTAATGTTTATTGATTACTTTTTTTCTTTTATCGCTTTCCATTGATTGCTTGTGTCCATAGTTATTCATAAGACATATCGATCGTGTAGTAATTACCTCTTAATGGAGGTCAGCTAAGGTCAACCATGTGGCCTTGCCCTTCCCTGTTTTTGTTAATTTGTGCTTATTGGGATTTTGTTTTTCTCATTTTCAGTTCTGGGATTGATCCTCTTTCTTCTCTCCCCTTTTTTAAAATCATGTGTATCTTTGATAAGATCTGAGTAACAAATTCATTGGCAAGCCCTAGTCCATTATCTCCTATTTAGAGATGGGCATGAATCTTGGTTGAAGGTACATGCTGGCTTGTGCGCATGTCACCACACGCGCCACCTCTTTACATTCCTATGCCTCCCTGGCCAATTGCCCACTCATCAGCTGGCACACGCTCCTCTCCTCCTCTTTTTTGGCTGTTTGGAGCATGGGTTCGGAGTTTTGGCTCTTTTGGGGCTGCAAGGAGCATGGGTTCGCCTATCCCGCCTCCTTGTCTGAGTGGGCAATCAGCCAAGGAGGCAGTGCAGGGAAGCCCATGTTCCTGCTGGAGACTGGTCGAACAGCCAAGGAGGAGAGAAGCACACGACGGCTGATCAGTGGGAAATCCAGTCGGGAAAGTGGGGGAAGGGAACACATGGTATCTGTGGTGGTATGTGTACATACCAGCATGAACCTCCAAACTGAGGTTCATGCCCACCTCTACTCTTATCACCTTTCCCAAACCATCATCCTACAAAGCCGTTCACCCTGTTCCCAGCTGGCATCATTGTTTGTTTGCTAGCTGGGAGCAGGATGAACTGTTTTGGTTTGGGAAAGGCCATAGGGGACACGCCCCCCCCCACAATGAAAACAATCATTGGTTGTGGGGCATGGTGCATAGCTGAAGAACATGAGCAGGGTAGTGTTACTCCCTTAGGTCCAGCTTTTTACCTCTCCTAGGCATCTGGCTTGCCATTATACCAACCTAAAGTCTGAGCCAACATGGCTTAATTATGCTCTTAAACCAACTGTGGAAAATCTCCAGAGCCTTGGAAAAGAAGCACCCACTCCTGCAATTCCCACACAATTTTTGCCTTACATAACTATGCCTTTTGATAGGGACGTGTTGGTGCTGCGGGCTAAACCGCAGAAGCCTTTGTGTGCTGCAGGGTCAGAAGACCAGCAGTCATAAGATCGAATCCACGCGATGGGGTGAGCTCCCGTCGCTTTGTCCCAGCTCCTCGCCAACCTAGCAGTTTGAAAGCATGTAAATGCGAGTAGATAAATAGGTACCATCTTGGTGGGAAGGTAAACAGCATTCTGTGTATAGCCGCGCTGGCCACATGACCACGGAAACTGTCTTCAGAGAAATGCTGGCTCTACGGCTTGGAAACGGGGATGAGCACCGCCCCCTAGAGTCGAAGACAACTGACTAAAATGTTAAGGGGAACCTTTATATTTATTTATTTATTTATTTATTTATTTATTGTATTTATACCCCCCCTATCTAGTCATTTCAACCACTCTAGGCGGCTTACAACATAAAGGATAACTAGTTCAAGAAAAATTTATAACAATTGATTAATTAAATGATTTTGCAAGATGGGAAAAATACAAAATTAATCAAATAAAGAGAAAAAGAATAAAAACGGAAAGAGGACAGGAATTAACTGGAAGGGAAGGCCTGCCTATACATCCATGTTTTTAGTTGGTTCTTAAACTTTAAACTTTAAACCTTTACCTATGCCTTCTGATGGCAAAACTCACCCCCCCCCCAATTTTTTTATTTTTATTTTGGGACAGACAGGGTATTGGGAGAAGTCTTCAAAATGCAACAAATTTCCCCCCATGCCCTATAGCGGGGCGAAAGGGAGTTTCTATGTGTCATCAAAGTCTCTTCTGACTTACGGTGATCCTAAAACAATTTTCAAGGTATGAATGATGTTCAAGGATTGTGCCATCACTGTGAGTTTCTATGGCCAAGTGGAGATTCAAACCCAGGTCTCCCAAATCCTGATCTGAGACTCAGTCTATCCACAATGGCTGTCCAGCTGTCATTCCGGCAACCAAACCTCTTTGCTTCCCATCTCTTCCCAATGTGTTCTTGTTCAGTCGCTCTCCAGGGCAGCCCAGCCACCGAGTGCGATCAAATCTAGCAACTTTCTTTTGAACATCGAAGAGCTTGGGGGGGGGGAATGAGGATCGGGCCCTAAATGGAGGGTCCGCTAATGTCTGCTTGGCTGACAGACATAATGGTTTGCTGATCTCGACCCATCGTAATTGTTTTCCTGCTTCCAGTTACTGGTGGGGAATAAGGACAGCTAGAGGACTCTTATCGGACTAGCTCATTCAGCAATATTAAGTGAACTTTGTTTTATGTTCAGACAGTTTAGCCATGATGCCTTTTATGTGACTAATTTATGTCGGACATGTCAGAAGTGCTTTTTTTCAGATTCATAGCCTCCACCCGTAGTGTCAGCAGGCTTCCTTCTATTCAATGCGCAGGGCCATATTTAACCAGAGAAAGGGCAGAAGGAAACAGATGGTATTTAGAAGGACCTCCTGGAGAAAATGACTTGACGTGTAATAAGGCTCTGTTTATAACAGCAAAGATCCTTTCCATCCCATGGAGTTTTATTACTCACAAGCTGGAAGCGGGGTGTTTATTTCTTGGTGGCATTCATGTTTTGCTTCTCCTTCACTTAGCTCCAAGGGGTGGGTATGGTTCTCCCTCTTCCATTTTCACAAAAACGCTGTGAGGTGTGCCAGAAGGAAATACAGTGACAATGCCCAGGGATGGTTGTGGCTAAGTGAAAATGTAAACCTTAAGATCTCCCAAATCCCAAGAATCTAATCGCTACATTCTGCTGGCTCTTAGCTCAAACTTTTGGCTCACTTGTGCAAAGAATTTAAAATAATTCTTGAGCCTGATCCTGCAAGGTAAGAAAGGGGCAACTGGCCCCTTTAGCTTATCTGAACAGAAAACAAAAACTCTGAAGTTCCTTCCATCTCCTCTAACCATTTCAGCAAGTCCCCATCAAGCAAGGAACGGACAAGATTCTCACCCCAATGCCTGCCAAGAAGGATGTGTGACAAACCCAGACCTACTGGGATCTGCCACACGTTAACTAAGCTGCCACCAACCATTCCCTATAAGAAGTCACACAGACCAGGGATGGATTTTCAACAAATAAAAGAATAAGGTTTATTTAAAACAACACACAGGGAAAATAAAATGATCAGGTGAATAAGATATAGTAACGTGGCTTAGTCTCATTCATACATGCACACAGTTTGGTTCACACAGAACACTTAACATAAAGCACAGACCCTGAACCTATCAGTTCTGGCTAACCCTACAGACACCTGAACCTATCAGGTTGGTACTGACTGACACACAGTAGTACCCTGTCTGACACACAGACTCCCACTCAAGCTTCTTGTCTCAGCTCTTCTCCTTCTTCTAAACTCTCCACACACGCTCCACATATATATACAGTACAGCCCCTCCTCCTGATGTCCCGCCTTCCACTCCCCATAGGATGGAACTTTCCCTCCAAACCCATGACAGACAGGTAACATCAGTGCTGTATGTAACACCTCCCCTCTTTATAAGTTGTTTTGTAGGGGGAAAGCTAAGGTGCTTTTTCCCAAAAAACAACCTGGATAAAACACACAACAACAGTTATACATACAATATCATACTTACTTATACTTACATTCTAAGTTAACCATATCAATTAGGCATTTAAACATTTACCATATACATTACATCAATTTACCTTTATTCATACAAACCAAATTCAAAAAAACAGGTACATTTAACCTTTGGTCACCAAAATATATACATAGTCCATGTTTCTTTCGCCGTCTTCATTCTTCAGGTCTTCTTGACAAGGCGTCAGCAACACAGTTCACTGACCCTCTGACCACCTTCACTTCAAAGTCATAGTCCTGCAGGTTTAAAGCCCACCTCATAAGTTTACTATTGTGGGTTTTCATTGTCTTTAACCATTGCAGTGGTGAATGGTCAGTGCACAGAACAAAATGTCTTCCCCAGATGTAAGGCTTGGCCTTCTGGATCGCGTAGACTATGGCCAGACACTCCCTCTCCACGGTTGCCAAATGTCTCTCACCTTTCTGGAGTTTCCTACTCAGGTAGGACACTGGATGCTGGTCACCATTCTCATCCTCCTGGCAAAGAACCGCTCCTACCCCGCTGTTAGACGCATCGGTGTAGATGATGAACTCCCGGTCGAAGTCTGGAGCACGCAGCACTGGATAGTTGATTAGCGCCTGCTTCAACCTCTGGAACGCCTCCTCACAGTCGCTGGTCCACGGGATGCGGTCATCAGCCTTCTTCCTCGTCAGATCGGTCAGCGGAGCCGCAATCTCGCTAAACCTCGGGATGAACTTTCTGTAGTAGCCCACCAACCCAAGAAATGATTTGCCTTTTTTCTTGGTGTTGGGTCTAGGCCAATCACGAACTGCTTCTATTTTGGCCTCTAGGGGTTTGATCACTCCTCCCCCTACCAAGTGACCCAAGTCTTTTATTTCTGGGCTACCCAGCTGCAGTTTGCTCTCTTTGCAGGGCCTGGGCCAAAGCACTCCCTCCCCTGGGTTAAAGTGCCTCTCCCCGGCTTCCTGGTCATCCCAAGCTTTCTTTCTGACCTTTTGAGCTTGCAGGGTCTCTGCTGCTAGCTCTAGGTTTCTCTTTAGGTCATTCAGCAAGGTGTCTATGTATGTCACAACATCTTGTGGGTCATCCTGGGTGATCTGCTCCCAATTTTGTTTGATCAAATCAAGGGGCCCTTTCACCCTTCTCCCAAACAAAAGTTCAAATGGACTGAACCCGGTACTGGCTTGTGGCACTGATCGATAAGCAAACAAAAGGGATTGCAGCTTCTGGTCCCAATTGTTTGGATTCTCTGCCAAGTAAGCCCTAATCATGCGCATTAGAGTCCCATTGAACTTCTCAGTTAACCCATTACTTTCAGGGTGATAGGCAGTGGTTTCCTTGTGCTTAATTCCACAGATTTGCCATAACCGTTTCATGAGCTTCGATGTGAACGATGCGCCCAAATCTGTGATTATTTCTGAGGCAAATCCCATCCTGGACATATACCCCACCAAGGCATCTGCCACTGTGTTAGGTTCAATGTTAGTCAAGGGAATGGATTCAGGGTACCTCGTGGCATGGTCCACAATGGTGAGAATGAACCTGTTCCCCCTCTTTGTGGCCTTGGGCAAAGGTCCCACAATATCCACCCCTATGCATTTGAACGGAGTGTCAATCACAGGCAAAGGGCACAACTTTGCTTTGATCCTGTCGCGGCTATTCCCCTGCCTTTGACACACATCACATTGTTTACAGAACTCCCTGATCTGCTTCCCTATGTCAGGCCAGTAAAAATTCTGTGTGATTCTCTGCTGTGTTTTGTTCACCCCTAAGTGCGCAGCAAACATGTCAGAGTGCCCCCTTTGTAAGATCATGGGGCGATACTTTTCAGGTACCACTAGCTGACTTCGGATCCCATCTCCCCCTTTTGAGATATTCCTCAGGGTCTCTCTATACAAAATCCCCTTTTTCTCTAGAAATCTCACTGGGGTTTCAGGTGTTAGCTGGGCGTCAGTCACCTGTTCAAAACACTTTTGGAGAGTGGTGTCTGCCTTTTGCTCTTGGCCAAATCGGCTGTCGGTGGTTAAGGTTTCCACCACAGCTTCTGAACTCCCCTCTGCTTCCGTCTCGGGCTCATCATTACCCCCCTGAACTGTCCCCGTGGTGGCTTGTGAGCGTGTAATCACTAGCACCCGTTTCACATGTTCAGCCAGGTCATTTCCCACGAGCACGGCTGCTGGCAGAGTCGATGAAATCGCTAGCCGCCAAACTCCCCTCCAGCCTTGAAAGTTCACAGGTATCTCCGCTACTGGCAGTGAGATCACCTGCCCCTCAATCCCTGCCACCTTCATGCTCTCATTTGGGATTACATACTCCCTAGGAATAATATCTGGATGGCACAGGGTCACCTGGGAACAAGTGTCCCGCTGGCCCCGATACTGATGGTCAAGTATTCCTACGTCCACCCCTGCTGTTTCAAACAACTGAGAATCTGTTCTCACGAGCAAGCATCGCTTGACCTCCACAAGAGGACCATTTTCCTCAGCCTGATCAGCAGATGTAGCTGTTCCAGATTGAGTAGCCATGGCAACAGGCTCCCTCAGTGACAATGAGCCTTGCTCTTTCTGGACACAGAACACAGCTTTTGGCTTGGTTCCACTCGAATCCTGAGGCACAATTCCTTTTAGCTGCTTTAATTTCTCACACTCTGAGATTAGATGGCCCTTTCCCTGACAGAAATAACATTTTCTGCTATATTTTGGGTCTTTCTCATCTTGTTTTGGTTTTCCCTCCAAAATCTGAGGTCTTGGTTTCATGTCTGAGGGCTTCCCTTCACCATGGGCCCCTCCCCCTTGCTGGCTTTTCCCTGGTCCCTGAGAGTACTTGCTGTAGGTTTCTTTAGGTTTCCCCATCGCTTTCCCCTCACCCAAGGGCTTTCTTATTTGGGAAATAAAATCTGCGATCTCGGCTGCTTCTGCCACAGATTTCGGTTTCCTTTCCCTCACCTGGAATTTCAGTTCCCCATGCAGGACTGAATAGAACTGTTCCAGCGCTATCAAGTCTTTGAGCTGCTGAAAGGTCTCTGTCCCCTCCTGAGATAGCCATTTCTCTAGCAGCCTCACCAATTGGGCCCCCACTTGGGTAAAAGTCTGCTCTGGTTTCTTGGTAATTGACCTGAATCTTTGCCTCAGCTGTTCCGCATTTATCCCATGTCTTGCAAACACCAGTTTTTTAAACTCTGCAAAATCTTTCATCAGTTCCTGTGGCATCTCTGAATAAACTTCAGCCAGGCTACCACTGATTAAAGATCGCATGATGGTCATCTTCTCAGTTTCCCTTACTGAGAAGTCCACAAACGCTCTTTCCACTAGGGAAAAGAACACCTCAGGACAATCTCCCTTGTGGTACACAGGGAATTTCTTCAGGTCAGCTTTAGACAATTGGCCTCCCTCAGAATCCCTATTGTTATTATTGTTCTGATTCATCAGTTCCAATTTCCTTAATTCAAACGCCATTTTCTCTCTCTGCAATTCCAATTCAAATTGCCTCTGTTTCTCTCTTTCCCTTTGCTCCATTTCAAATTGCCTTTCCCTTTCTTCCCTTCTTTCTCTCTCTAATCTTTCCTCCATTTCCCTCACCCTCAGTTCATGCTGTTCGGCTAGGAGTATTTTTCTGAGTTCTGGGTTTTGTTCTCCCGTGCTGTCACCCTGCACTGAGCCAAATTCATCCTCAGAACCTTGGTCAACCTGGGGGTCTTTCACTTCACCCATTTCTGCCATTTGGCTTCGAGTCAAGGGCATAATCCCCCCCCCCAGAACAGGCTGCTTTCAAAAGTCAAGCCTAAAAATAAAGCGACCACTTTTTTTTTCTTTTGCCTCAGAACCAGCTTTCTCTATAGATTGCTGCTGTCCTTCAGCACTAACTTGCAACAGTTGCGAGCTAGAGTCTACCCCCCTCTGCTGGGCCTCTCAGCAGGCAGGCTAAATCACTTCTACTTTACAGTTTTGCCTCAGCTTTTTCCCGCCAAAACAGGCTGCCTCAGAGCTCCCTAATCTAGCCCCCAATCTGAGGTTACACGTTCTTCTACTAGTGCACCCCCCCGTGAGGCACACCTAGAAGATTACCTACGCGCTCTCAGATTGTCCCTGACTAGACCCCCCTTGCTCTGGGCACACTTGCCAAGGCTTTGCTGGACCACTGGACAACTGGACCAGTCGTATCCCACACGCTGGACACCAATCAATGTGACAAACCCAGACCTACTGGGATCTGCCACACGTTAACTAAGCTGCCACCAACCATTCCCTATAAGAAGTCACACAGACCAGGGATGGATTTTCAACAAATAAAAGAATAAGGTTTATTTAAAACAACACACAGGGAAAATAAAATGATCAGGTGAATAAGATATAGTAACGTGGCTTAGTCTCATTCATACATGCACACAGTTTGGTTCACACAGAACACTTAACATAAAGCACAGACCCTGAACCTATCAGTTCTGACTAACCCTACAGACACCTGAACCTATCAGGTTGGTACTGACTGACACACAGTAGTACCCTGTCTGACACACAGACTCCCACTCAAGCTTCTTGTCTCAGCTCTTCTCCTTCTTCTAAACTCTCCACACACGCTCCACATATATATACAGTACAGCCCCTCCTCCTGATGTCCCGCCTTCCACTCCCCATAGGATGGAACTTTCCCTCCAAACCCATGACAGACAGGTAACATCAGTGCTGTATGTAACAGGATGGTGTCGAGGAAATAGAGTTTTGAATGTATAACGATTGGGGCTTCAAAGACAGAGGAATTCAGAAAGTCAAACTGTGCTTTCGATGTTGTTAAATTATTTTAGGCTGCCGTCCTGCTTTTATTCCACAGGTTTGAAAGGGATTGTGAACATGAGCTAGCGTTGCAGGCTAAATGCTGATCTGAAAAGTCCTTTTCCTGGATCTGGCCTCTCCGCCTTGAACCCAGAAAGGGCTCTTAGGTTGCCAGTGAGGAAGCTGAAATGGTTAGAGATTTTTCTGTACTTTAGTTCAATCACCAGTCTAGATGGAAACGACTGCCAAGAGATCAGAAGACTGAAACGATGAGGCAGACAGAGATGAAGAAACTAGGAAAGATCCTCAAATGTAAAGATGTGTCACTGGAGACGAAGGCCTGATCATCTGTACTACAGTAATCCCAGTTGCCATGTGTAAATATAAAAGCTGGACAAAGAAAAAAAGCTGATGGGGCAAAATCCAACTCATTTTAAATGTGGTTTTGGCAGGAAAACATTATCAATACCTTTGACTATCAGAAAGAGAAGGAGGTGGGTTCTAGGCCAAATGATGTTGTAGAGTTTTGAATTTCTGGTTAAATTCCTCCAGCAGAACTGCAGGGATCCACAGAGCAGAATAGCTTCGAGTTTCCCAAATTAGTCCACCCCTTTTTCTCATTAACTGACACTTATAGTCTCCATAAGTCACGCTGAGATATCAGTAAGAGAAAGAATAGAAGGTTTCATTACTTACAGTTGAAAAGATCAAAGCACAAACTGACAAAACATTGCTGCTTTCAACAACAGTCATCAACAGACTCGCTGCCTGATTTCAACAAACAACAAGGAGGGGGTGGAAGCACTGAACAGAGATGCAGAGCTGTCTTTGAATTCAGAGTCAGGAACTAGTTACCCTATTTTCCCAAAAAAAGACCTAATCTGAAAATAAGTCCTAGTATGATTTTCCAGGATGTTCGTACTAAAAGCCCTTGTTGTTTAGTCATGTCTGACTCTTTGTAACCCCAAGGACCAAAGCACACCAGGCCCTCCTGTCTTCCACTGCCTCCCGGAGTTTGGTCAAATTCATCTTGGTTGCTTCGATAACCCTGTCCAGCCATCTCGTCCTCTGTCATCCCCTTCTCCTCTTGCCTTCACACTTTCCCATCATCAGGGTCTTTTCCAGGGAGTCTTCTCTTCTCATGAGATGGCCAAAGTATTGGAACCTCAACTTCAGGATCTGTCCTTCCAGTGAGCAATCAGAGTAGAGTTCCTGAGCATAAAAGCCCTACCCCCCCAAAAAAAAGCCCCAGTTAAGTGAAATCCCACTCTCCACCATTGTGCAGCAACCAGAAGATGACAGGTTGTACATGTAGATGGTTGTACATGTAAAAAATGAAACATCCTCTGAAAATAAGCCCTAATGCATTTTTGGAGCAAAAATGAATATAAGACCCTGCATATATCCAATACACTGTAGTATTGGATAGTCTGACGTCACTCCAGGTCCCTCTCAGTCAAACAAATTGCAGGCAGCATGTGAGGTTGCAAAAAGTCCAGCAAATAAAACCAAAGCTCTAGCTAGAATCTAGAAGGACTAAACTCAAGGTGTCATACTTTGTGCATACCTTGAGAAGACGAGGTTTATTAGAAAAAGCAATAATGCTTACAAAAGTGGAAGGCAGTGGGGAGGAAAAAGGTAGGCCAGGCATGAGAAGGCATGGCCTTGAATTTGCAAGATGTGGAGAGGTCTGTTAATGACAGGATCTCTTGGAGATGACTAATTCATAGGATCAATATAAGCCGGACACAATGTGTGCATTACAACAGCAAAGAAGAAATTATTCTTGAAGTCTCAGATTCACATTTGCAGTGTAGAAGTGATATTAGCCTATAGCACAGGGGGCTGAAACCTACCCCTTGATCTCTGAACTTGTATTTTGACCCACTCCTGGTTGTTGTGCTTTTACAGAAGAGATGGGTGACTGGCAACCATCATCTGCTTTCATCCCGTTATTTCCCCCCCCAAAAAACAAACCACAAGTCATTAGTGTGGGCTTAGGCAAGATCTGTCTGCCTGTTTCTTCCTGCCTTCTTTATCCTTGTGATCCCAACCAATCAGGGTTCCTGCAATAAGTACAATTGTGTAACAAGACCATTTAGTGATGTGATGAAGTCGCAAATGAAATTTGATGCAAATACAGGAGACATTGCTCTGAATTGACTTTAAGATGCTGATTGCACACTGGTGTCATGAAGCCATTGCAGAGTGATGTCAGGGTTACCGCTGAGAAATATCTGCTCGTAAGACAGGAGACAAGAACTAGTTCTGGAAGGAAGAAGAGCCAAGGGACAAAACCAGAAATAAGTCTGAGCAGGACGCAAAAACTTCCATTAATGTAATAAGTTGCAACGAGAGTAGGTCCTTTTGCATCCATGGAACTTATGAAAGAGTTAACTCACACAATCATAGATAATTTTAATCTTTTTCATGCTTTCATGTTTTAATCTCTTAATTGTATTTTAAATCATATATTGTTTAATTTATCTTCTAGTACTTAACTTATTGTCTTTTTAAATTGTGTGAATTTTAATGTTGTGAGCCGCTTTGCGTCCCTTTTTCTGTGTGTAAGACACCCCCATGTATGAGACACCACCCCCACTTTTCCAATCCAAAATTAAGAAATCTAAGTGGGGCTTAGCAAGTGTAAGGGGAAAGGGATCAAAGCGCTGCAGGATCACTTTGATCCCTGCTTTCCCCTCCACTTGTTTTTGTTCTCTCCTCAGCTTACTTCCGTGTATAAGATGACCCTCAATTTTTAATCTAAAGATTTTAGACAAAATTATAGTCTTATACATGGAAAAATACAGTAAATAAAACTAATAATAATAAAATAATAGCTATCACTATTGATTCATTGGGCTTACTGTAGTTCAGCTTACTAAGCTAAGCAGCAGGATTTGGGCCACTGCTTCCTCATTCCGATGGCGCTGAGCTAAAAGCAAACGAAATTAAGAGCAGAAGGAGGAAGCTGAAATTCCTAGACATTTTGGTAGACATCAGAAGGTTGAATAGAAGGAAGACAGACTGGAAAGAACCATCTCTTCCCCCAGCTCTCAAATTCCAAATGGAAAACTTGTTTCAAGATGTTTCAGCTCAGATCTACTTTGTAGATTTGGGACATTGTAGTACCCTTCCTAGATGGATTTTCTCCTACCATAGACTCCTCCAAAAAACTTGGCAATGTTTCACTTTTCATCTTAATTTAATTTCCTTCTCGATGTAATAAAAAAAAGTGCACCTGAAAAAAAGTCATTTTAGCTGGAGGTTAGCCTTCGAAAGTAATTTAATGTGACTATCATTATTAAAACCTTGGTGCTTCCAATGGGTTTTGCAAATGAATAAATCTGCAGCAATATGAAATTACTTGATTTATAACTATATATTAGTCGATTGAAATGTCAGTTATTATCTTCCGCGGCTCAAACGCTTGGGATTTGTCGTACAATTTTATGCACCTTTTAGAACAGGCTCAAAAAAGTTTCAGGATGAAAGGGGAGTCTCTCGGCAAATGTAAGAATAAGAACTTCAGTCGGTGAGGAAAGAACCGAGAAATCTGTATTCCCATACAGGGGCTCAAGTCGGATATCATAGCATTGATAATTGGAATGGCAAATAGCTTCATCTAGAAAAGCCATTACTTGGTTAATAGAGCTTGATGAGTAACTATGTTGGGATAAATTTACAACATGAGTATTTCTGGCTATGGATTAGTTCACACGAAGAGGGAGCAAAGATATGAGGCATGCAAATGAATAGGGAGACGGGCAAGGGTGAGGCAAGAAGGTTGGACCCAGTGCAATACAGCTTCAAGATCTTAGTGGCTAGTCATTAGGAGCAGCTTGTCTACTTTTTATAATGGGAATAAACTCTAGAATAAGAATAAACTTTGCTAGCTATATATGTTTCTTGAGAGCTCTGATCTGGTCACTGTGATATATATCCCTAGTTACTTCCTGGCTGGATTACTGCAATGTGCTTTATGTGGGGCTGCTGATGGAAAGTATCAGGAAATTTCAAGGGGTCTAAAGTGCAGCAGTCAGATGGCTGACTGGGGTTGATTACAGTGATTCCATAATCCTCCTTGTTATGGCAGCTCTGATCTGTTTCTGGGCACAATTCAAGGTGCTAGTTTTAATCTATAAAGCCCTAGATGGCCTGCGTCCAAGCTCTCTCAAAGACCATGCCTCCCATTATGATCTGGGTTGGGTGTTAAAATCATCTGGAGAGACATTTCTCTTAGCTCCACCACCTTCACAGGTGCGTCTGATGGGGACGCAGGAGAGGGCCTTCTCTGTGGCTGCTCCCAGACTTGGGAACTCCCTCCCACAGGAAGCCAGCCTGGCCCCATCTTGGTGGTCCTTCCACGAGCAGGCAAAGACCTTTCTCTTCAAGCAAACCTTCCCTCAGTAATCAGCTATCTGTATTTTTAGATAGATTGCTATGCATTACTGCTTTGACTAGATTTTTAGTACTACTTGTTGGTGCTTTCCATTTCTCAGAGTAACTTTTTTGTATACTTATTGATCTTTGCCTTTATATTGCCTGTTGATGTGTAAGAAGCCTCCTTACTCATTGTTCATAATTTTAAATATTTTTTTAATTATATTAACCACCATTGTATACTCATTGTTTTTAGCTTTAAACATTTAACAATGTAAGCCACCTTGGGTCCTTTTCAAGGAGAAAGACGGGGTAAAATATTTTTAAAGAAATAAATATAAAGAGTAGATAAGAAAGCTGGAATGGTGTAGTGTATAGAGGGTCAGATGAGGGTCAGATGAGATGTGGGGTTGAATCCCAGCTCGGCCATGGAAACTCACTGTGGGACGGTAATGGGAAATCAGTCCTGGAACATCTCCCATCTCTCCAAAACCCTTTTGGGATCCCTATAAATTGTAATTTATATAAAATGACTTGATGTACTATAACCATTGGGCAACCACTAAAGAATCCCTAGATATGAATTTCCAATGCTTGAATTAAATTATATTGAATCAATGTTTCACCCGAGCATTGCAGAATTCTGGAATATGTGCTGTGTAGCATTTGGAAAGTATGGGTGGAGACAAACCCATCAAACCCAGGATTTAATTGTGATTCCTTACATACCCCACAAGCAAACTACTCAATGTTTCTGAATAGTGCTATATGGCGACACTTTTAATCTGGTGAGATATCAAGGGTTCCTTTGTGGATGGATGGGCAAGTGCGGCCACAACCGTTAGAAGCATGGGATGAGTTGTTCGTGCTTTTTTTTTTGACCAGTCACCCAGATCTCCATTTGACTCTGTGTGTGTGTGTGTGTGTGTGTGTGTGTGTGTGTGTGTGTGCGTGTGATGCATGCATGCACACATGCACTTGAACGTTTCAGGGTCCTCTGGATATTCTCCTCAGGCTGACAGTACTGCTCTAGCTGCTGATCCAATGCAGTAGTCTTATGCAGAGACATTCTGCACAAATTGTGGAATCCCCCATTGGGGGGGAAGGGATGTGGTGGCGCTGCAGGTTAAACTGCAGAAGCCTCTGTGCTGCAAGGTCAGAAGACCAGCAGTCATAAGATCGAATCCACGCAACAGAGTGAGCGCCCGTCACTTGTCTCAGCTCCCACCAACCTAGCGGTTCGAAAGCATGTAAAAATGTGAGTAAATAAATAGGTACCACCTTGGTGGGAAGGTAACAGCATTCTGTGTCTAAGTCACACTGGCCAAGTGACCATGGAAGATTGTCTTCGGACAAACGCTGACTCTATGGCTTGGAAATGGGGATGAGCACCGCCCCCTAGAGTCGAACACGACTGGACAACAATTGTCAAGGGGAACCTTTACCTTTACCATGGGGGTGGTGGTAAAAAGGTCTCATCTGATTCCTTTGCTGGATGTGAAAAATCTTTGGGGGCTTAGCAAACTCTCAACGGGCTGAGAATGAGAAATTTGGCAAGGCGTTCTCATAGCTCTTCCCATAGGCTGATGGAAAAGGGCTTCAAAGACTTGCTCACTGAGTAGCCAACAAAGTTGGTAATGAAGTGGGTCTCAGCCTAGTCATTCTCTTAACCTGGCCTTCTTTACATGCTTGATGTACGGACAAAATGGACTTATCCCTATCAGTTCCTTACAGGAAAATTTGGTAGAATATAAACGTAAAAAATGAAACAAGTTATTTTGTATGAAATGGACACATCAGCAACAGTGTTCTGCCAGGAAATTGATTGTCCCTCCCTCCATCTCTCCCTCCCTCCCTTTCCTTCATTCCTTCCTTCCTTCTCTGGTGGTTTCCTGTCAAAAAATTCTCTTGTTCTTCCAAAGCTCCTCCACCCCAGATACTTGCCCAGCTGACTTTTTTCTTTCTTTTCTGAGCGGAGTTCATCCAAGCAACTGTTTTCCCTTTCGACAGACCTTCTTGCCAACTGCAAAGAACTCAGCCACATAATAAAATTCCTCAGGCAAAAGTGTTTTTTGCTCTGCTGATTTCATATAACGAACAGACTTTTCCAGCTAACAAGTTTCTCTGCTAATCAGCTTCGCCCACACATTTTCGCAGGATAATGTGCGAGAGCTATTTTTTTCCTTTGGCGGTGCTGCTCATACCAGCTACTTCAATGTGGTTGGCTTCCCTCCCCCTCCTATCAGACTGTTTCACCCTATCTGTTGTTCCTTTTCCAACACCAAACCCTTCCATCTGCCATTGAAAGTCCAGTCCATTTGCATTGGCAGCCACCATGAATAAATCAGTTTTGTCCTTGTTCAGAAAACTTGAAGCAGAAGATCTGTCCGTCCCCTTCCTGCGCACAATGCGGAATTATGAGATTGTTGCTAAAGGCTATTTATGCATTATCTCCTTAGGTAAAGGTTCCCCTTGACATTTAGTCCAGTTGTGTCCGACTCTTGGGTGCAGTGCTCATCCCTGTTTCCAAGCCGTAGAGCCAGCGTTTGTCCAAAGACAGTTTCCGTGGTCATGTGGCCAGCGCGACTAGACACGGAATGCCATGACGTTCCCACCGTGGTGGTACCTATTTATCTACTCACATTTTCATGCTTTCAAAGTGCTAGGTTGGCAGGAGCTGGGACAAGCGATGGGAGCTCACTCCATCGTGTGGATTCAATCTTATGACAGCTGATTTTCTGATCTTGCAGCTCAGAGGCTTCTGCGGTTTAACCTGCAGCAGCACCACGTCCCAATTTATGGCCTGACCCTAATCATGGGACTCAGATGTACATAGGGTTGAGCCCTGGAATCAGGTGTGCAAAACCAACATCAACTTCAACCTGCTAAAACATGTCACAAAGGGAGAACAGGAGAAACCGGGGTCCCCAGCATCTGACCTCATTATCACTTATCACATGCATGTGTGGGGCTGCTCTTGAAGACAACTCAGAAGCTTGAACATGACACCACCTGTAATTGTACTTCCAGGCATTACACTACTTCTATAACAAAAAAATGGATGTCTAATTGATTTTATGTCTGATTCAGCATGCTGTAAAACCCTAAACAGCTAGGAATGCAGACATCTGAGGGAGCCACTAGAGAGCTTACAATATCTTCACCTCAATCTTATCGTTTTCCTTGAAACCCATCTACATTCTTGCCCTGCCTTTGGTTCACACCAGGTCACAAGAGTTAATTTGTTTTCATCTCACAAGGGAATTTTTTTTTCTTTTTACTTAAAAATGTGAATCATTCTGTAAGATGGCTTCAGTAGATCGATAGGTCGGTAGATAGATCACTAGATAGATTGCTAGATCGATTGACTGCTAGATCAATCAATCAATCAATCAATCAATCAATCAGATAGATAGATAGATAGATAGATAGATAGATAGATAGATAGATAGATAGATAGATAGATAGATAGATAGATAGATAGATAGATAGATAGATAGATAGATAGATAGATAGATAGATAGAGGCCCTTTGTACACAATATTTGTACAATTCTTGCCCATTAACTAAAATGCACACATCTTTATAATTCTAAATTTTGCACCTAGTTTTGTGCATATTTTATTTAGGAGCAAAGTCTACCTTCTGTGGAATCAGACCCTTGGCCCAGCCAGCTCCATATTTTTACCTCGGACTGACAGCCATGGCACTTCAGGCAGCGTTACTGTTGCTATGAGAACCGATGAAATAATCCCGTCATGTTGTGTGTGTCTCTCTCCTCCTCCTCTTCCCTGCCTGCAGAAAGCCTCATTCTTTCCTAGACCTTGAGGATGAAGATGGCCAGACTCATGTTTGAAACAGGAGGTGGGGTGTGGGGGTGTGTGATTCTGAACATCAAGCCACCCAGGATTCCTCCATCACTCTTGAGCCCAGTTCATTCTGCCCTTTCCGGCAATGTTCTTTCTTATCCTATTTCAAAGATCCTGGTTCTGCCCCTAGTGATTCCCCACTAACTGACTAACCCTCACCAGACTCTGCTTTGCTTTCATAGCTGGTCAAAACCAGACGGTGTGGATTCTCTGGAATGGGCTACAAAAACCACACATGTGAGGATTTGGGCTGTGAGATACCCTCTATCTCATAAGGAATAAAGTCAAATTCTTTATGTGAACCTGTGCCTTTTCCCAGAGGGGTCTGACCTGGCCATGGTGACACACGCCTTATGCTTTAGTTACATCCCGGCTGGATTACTCTAGCATGCTGCACATGGGGTTACCTCTGGGAAGTGTTTAAAAGCTTCAGCAAGGCCAAAATATGGCATCCAAATCGCCAACTGGGACTGGTTACAGGGACCCATAATCCCCCTGTTACAGCAGCTCCACTGGCTGTCATTTCCGGGTACAATTCAAAGTGTTGGTTTTATCCTATGAAGTCCTAAATGGCTTGGGTCTGAGCTATCTCGAGGTCCGCCTCTCCCTTTATGAGCCTGCTTGGGTGTTAAGGTCGTCCGGAGAGGCTTTTCTCTCAGTCCCACCACCCTCACAGGGCCTTCTCTGTGGCTGCTCCCAGACCTCGGAACTCCCTCCCACAGGAGTCCAGGCTGGTCCCCTCTTTGCTGTCCTTCTGTAAGCACTAAAAGACCTTTCTCCTCAACATTTCCCACCTTGAGTTCTTTTCAAGAAGAAAGGCGGGATAAAATTATTTTAAATCAGTAAATTATATATATAATTGAGGACATGTTTACTTATATATGTACTTATATATTACTTATATTATAGTACTTTTATAATACTTATATATTACTTACATATATATAAGTAAACATGTCCAAATGTTAAGTTCCTCAAGAGAATCACTGTTTTATGGACCATGGTCAAATTATGGGGCAATCACGTAGTGATGCCCCAATGTGGAATACATTCTCCAAAGATACCAGCATCATCTTTTTCTGGTCCCCAGTTGAAAACCTGTTTATTTTCCCCATACTGTTCTAAGGAATGCAAGCTTCAAAAGCATCAACAAAAGCAATCATTAGTGATGAGACTCTTGTATTCTTGCAACACCTCACTTCAATATTTATGGTCACAAAGAGTGGGTTTGTTTGTGATCTAATTCTTATTTTGCCACTCTTATTTACCAATTCTGATTTTGCCACTCTTATTTATCATCTCTGCTATACTCATATGCAATAGTACTACAATCCCTGTGAACACACATTGTCAAAGTGTGGAGAGCGGCTCTCAAAGAAGGAACAGTAAAGTAATAGGATTTCTGAAGCTCTGTTGGTATCTTATTATGTTTTTCAACTGAATTGGCTGGAGTCGGTCTGAATTTTTTTAAGTAGCTGGTGAGGATTATCCAGAAAAGAAGGCAATATTGCTTTCATGCAACTGTTTCCCATTCCACTCTCCCTAACAGCAGATAAAATGTAATTTCTCTCTCATAAAGCCAAATCTGTAGTTTCCTAGTTCCTGAGGGCAATACTACCAGATGGCTTCCTTCGATTTTGGCTCGGGTTCCATCTGTAGCTTCCATTTAGTTCTTCCTTTGTCTCAATTCAGGCTTTTTTTAAGCAGCAACTGCTCAAAGTGGCCAAATAATTGTTTGAAAAGATTTTTAATGGGCAGAAACGGGCTTTCATCCACCAAATAATGCTTTGCAAATATTTTATATATCATCATAAAACTAATTGGTGAAATTTCTGCATCTCTCTCAGGGTGCGTCCGTCACCATTTTCTGTGATCTCAGTGACTATAAAATTGTTCTGAGTCATCTTGCTGAAGGGGAAATATTGTGTCATCTCTCCCAAAAAGATTGAAGCTGGGGGGAGGATTTTAGAAACCTAGTTTAGCTGCTGCACATTTCATGCCATATGCATACACAGAAATAACATGGGTGAAATTTATTACTAACATGGATATAACACGATGATATTCCTAGCTGTGTTAAACCTGCATAGGGCAAATTTACTTATGTGGGATCAGGGACTGGCAATGATATTTCTACACATAATCATTCACAGTATCTGAGTATGTACAGTGTCAAAATAGTCATGATCACATAATCATAGAATTGGGGAGGTGAAGGGGACTCCAAGAGGCCTAGCGCACCTTTCTGCAGGAAATCCAGAGCTAACGCAGACATAACAAGTGGTCAACCAACACCTGTTTGAAAATATTCAAGGAGAAAGAGATGATCACCTTTGGAAATGGTCATTTCCATCATCAAACATTCATTACTGTTCTCCCTAGTGTTTAATCAAAAGCTCTCTCTTGTAATTTGTGTTCATTAACTCAAATCCTACTTTCTTGAGTGGCAGAGTAGCTCAGTGGTTTAGGTCTCTGGCCATGGGGCCAAAGGTTGGGAGTTTGATTTCCTGCTGTACCTCCTTGACAGGGCCTGGACCCGATGATCTATAGGGCCCCCTCGTTGTTTAGTCGTTAAGTCATGTACGACTCTTCGTGACCCCATGGACCAGGCCCCCCTATCTTCCACTGCCTCCCAGAGTTGTATCAAATTCATGTTGGTTGCTTCGCAGACACTGTCCAGCCATCTCATCCACGGTCATCCCCTTCTCCTCTTGCCTTCACACTTTCCCAACATCAGGGGCTTTTGCAGGGAGTCTTCTCTTCTCGTGAGATGGCCAAAGTAATGGAGCCTCAGCTTCAGGATCTGTCCTTCCAGTGAGCACTCAGGGTTGATTTCCTTCAGAATGGATAGGTTTGTTCTCCTTGCAATCCAGGAAACTCTCAAGAGTCTCCTTCAGCATCACAATTCAAAAGGCATCAATTCTTTGGCGGTCAGCCATTTTTATGGTCCAGCTCTCACTTCCATACATCGCTGCTGGAAAAACCATAGCTTTGATTAGGCAGACTTTTGTCAGCAAAAGAAAAGGGCCCCTTCAAGCTCTGCAGTTCTAATATGATGATGGTATATGTTTGTTCCATCTTCCATGCAACAGGTTCTAAACTATTAAAAATTGGCATCATATGGCCCTCTCAGTCTTCTCTTAAGATGGCCACTTCCCATAACCACACCAGACAAGGCTCTGTGTCTACCTTTTTCACCCTGAGGGTCACCCTCCTTTAGATATGTTCCAGCTTGTGTATAACCTTATTTATTTATTTATTTATTTATTTATTTATTTATTTATACCCCACCTATCTAGTCGAACGACCACTCTAGGCAGCTTCCAACACACAAGCACAACATATAAAATATAACAAAATATTTATACATTAATATACAAATTATTTAAGATGAAAATAAAAAAGGAAAAAATACAAGAAAAAAAAGAAAGAAGAAAAAGAAAAGGGAATCAGGTATTAACTGGAGGGAAGGCCTGCATAAACATCCAGGTTTTCAATTAATTTTTAAAAATGCCCAGAGAATGGGGCAAATCTCTGGAGGCAGATTGTTCCAGAGGCAAGGGGCCACCGCCTCACCTCCTGACTCGATCGAGTGATACGGGTAGATTTTGGTGGGAGTAGGCGTTCCACCAGGTTTCGAGGCCCTAAACCATTTAGGGCTTAATACGTGAGCATTAAAACTTTGAAGTCAATGCAGAACCAAATGGGCAGCCAATGCAAAGTGGCCAGAGTAGGAGAGATATGATGGTATTTTCTCAGTCCACCAAGGAGCCAGGCCGCCACATTCTGCACCACTTGGAGTATCCGCATCAACCTCAAAGGTAGTTCCTCAAACAGGATCCTCAAACCTTCTCAAACAGTGGCATCTAGAACAGGTCTCAGTATTTCAAGTGAGGCCCAGCCAAAGCAGAACAGAGTGGTAACAGTATATTTGCTGCCCTTGGTTTGGAAACTGCATTTATGCATAAGCCTAGAATTGTGTTAGCTTTCTTCTTGTTGTTGCTTTTCTTTTTCTTTTCTGTTGGGTCTCTGGTAACTAGTAAAAGATGAATGAAAGCAAGTAATAAAAAGAAGTGGGGTAGAGAACTGTCAGGGCTCAATGTGCCAAAGAGGACTGGGCTGGGATATAGGAAATTTAAGTTCTATTCCCCGCTGAGCCATGAAACTGAATCAATGACTTTAGGCGAGTCAGTCTTCCTTTCAGCCTAATTTATCTCATGGGGTTGTTTCAAGAATAAAATCTGGAGAAAAAGAGCAAAGTGCATCTTGAGACCATTGGAAGAGAAGCAGGATGTAAAAGAAGACGGTCAAATGTTATCACGAAGTCTGAATGTGCGGTAATCTAAGGATAGCTCAGTGATTTAGGTATTTGGTTGCAGAGCCAGAGGTTGGGAGTTTAATTCCCCACTGGCCCTCCTGTGAAGCAGAGACAGCCTGTGTGGCCTTGGGCAAGTTGTGCAGTCTCAGGGCACCCCCCAGAACAGTGGTCCCCAACCTTGGGCCTCCAGATGTTCGTGGACTACAATTCCCAGAAGCCTTCACCACCACCTCTGCAGAAAACCCTGAAAAGGTCACCATACATCAGAATTGACTTGACAGCACATGATGATGATGATGATGATGATGAAGAAGAAGAAGAAGAAGAAGAAGAAGATGATGATGATGATGATGATGATGATGATGATGATGATGATGAAGGGCAGTTTTGAGATGGTGTCCTGTCCAGTTACTATTGTACTGACATGCATTAATAGCAAACAAAGATTTTGTTCAGACAAAACCCTACCAAAAATAAACCCCATTGACTCCCCCCCCCCCAAAAGCCCACACCACCACGGGACTTGCTTCTAGGTAATACTCAGAAGGCTGGCTGGATCGTTCATGAGCTAGAACACAGAAATTCCCCACAGTGACTCCTAGGAGAAGAACCAGCCTGTATAGCTTGCAGAAAGCTGTACGCTCCAAGAATGTTCCCAGAAGAAACGAGTGCTAAAGGCATTTCTGTCTTTCTTTGTGTGTCCTTGATCCTTTTTATTTCAAATTTTTCAGCCTCTTGTTTGACAGCCTTTCCACAGATGTTTCCAACTTGAATGAGAGCTTCCCAAATGCCATGGCC
Organism: Pogona vitticeps; assembly: GCF_051106095.1. Classification (NCBI taxonomy): domain Eukaryota; kingdom Metazoa; phylum Chordata; class Lepidosauria; order Squamata; family Agamidae; genus Pogona; species Pogona vitticeps. The sequence continues at coordinate 305,695,430 of NC_135784.1, forward strand.
AATAGGAAATTCCTTCAAAGTTGTCTTCTACTGAATTGTCCTTGAATCATTTCTTTTGCCAACGATGTAACCGAATGCCTGCATCCAGATTATTTTATACCCAGGAAACCTTGAGAAAGGATCACCATGAGTCAAAATCAACTTGGTGGCACTCAACTATTGTTAATTACTGTTAAGAGCCAGATGAGTACACCGTCTTATTATCGTTTGATCTTAGATACCTTCTGTAGAGCTCCATCCACTTCTTTCTACTAAAAAGGTCTGATTCCAGGGCTATGGTAGGGTTATAGATGGGCTTTTCTCCCTCTTCTTTCCCTGGTTATACAAAACCACCTCTACAGGTCTCCCAGCCCCACAGAGCATGTTTCAGGATGCAAGGGGGTGAACAGAGGAAGAGACATCCCTTCTATCCAGATTCTGCTGGAAAAAGAACAGCTTTTGCCAGTGAAAAGAGCTCCACTGGATAATACTCAGGGCAGAGATGAGCAAAGTGTAGGCTGTGGACCATATGCGCCCCCCCCCCTGACATTTTTGCAGCCTCAAGTGCCCCCACAGAACCTCTAATTTGGAAAAACAAAATATTGTCTTTGGCCAGAAAGGACAGACAAAAAGAAAAGAATGAAAAGGGAAAAGTCCTATAAGAATCTTTCAACCTAGCAGCCCATGTGGTTTAACTTACAGCGCCACCACGTCCCTACGAATGTTTTTTTTTAATTAATTCCTCTTTATAGGCATTTGCAAGATTCTTCTGTGATTGTGTAAAAAAAAAAATAAACTATAAGATTTCTTTTCCCTTTGGCAAAAAGTAAGATAGTTACCTCCTACATATTGACAAGGGGGTACTTCTTTGCTTTTTTTTTTTTAATTCCGGGGTTGGGGTGCCAAACACAAGCATATTTGAGAAAGGATTTTGTACTGTTGCAATGATTTTTTCCAACTCCACGCAAGCATGTTGTTGATGCTGATGTTGTGCATTGTTATGTGGTTTCCACCCTCTATTAATGACTTCCAGAAGGTTCTATCATGAACAAGCCTACTCTTTTCTTGTGGAGTGTAAACTGCTGAGATTCATGAGGCCATTTTCCAGTGGTTTCCAGCAATATGTATCTATTCTTGCAGAGCACCAACTAAATTTACTAGTAATGATATATTCATTTTTGTCCGTGATGATTTCTGACATTTTCCATTCTTCTTTTCCTGCACGGGCCCTTCTTTTATTAAATAGGCTGTCTGTATCAATAAAACTAAACTGGCAGTTTTGCTTTATTAATTTTAACATTCTCAAAAATACAATTTTGCTCTTGTCCTAGTGACATTCATGAAATATTTAAGTGGGGAGGGGGGAATATCCCGGGTCGTAATTCACCAATGAAACACGCTCCAGTCCTGTTCCACTCTGTCATATGTATAAGATGGGCCTCTTTACAGCGTCTGACTTTCTAGACATCACCAAGTTATTGCTTCAGGAACACTGTTTGTCTCCAGTCTTCTGGTGACATTTGTTAGAATGTGAAGATATTTCACCAGGGGTTTAGTTTATGGTCAGACTGTCTTGACACACTCAGAAAGATTCTCAAGTCCTCACAAGAGAGCATAACTCCAAATATATGACAGACGCAAGTGTTTTTTTCCCCATGGTGCTTTGCTCAGGGCGCACCAATTGTTGCTAGATTCCTTTCTTTTGTAAAGCTATGCGCGCACGTGCACACACACACACACACACACACACACACAGAGAGAGAGCATGGACCAGCTGACTTCTGGAACAGCCATAAAGTGCTCCTCCAGTAGAAGATGATAGAAAAAGGGGAAGACTGAATGTGGGATAAATTGACTCAATAAAGAAACTTCCATCTTTTGTTGTAAAACCTGAGCAGGACTGTTAAAAACAGCCATTATTTCATAGGGAGAAATCTCTGTGGAGTCTGGGAAGGTGTAAGAGTAAGTATCTGAAATCAGATCTTGTCCTACTGAGTTTGAAACTTCATCAAGAACTTGAGAGGGGCAGAATGTCCAATATTACAGCCTCTGGGACTCTCTCCTGAAACTACAGGACTGCTGTCCTACCCTAGAACGAAACTGGACTTCATGCCAGAAGAGGTCAAGAGAAAGACTGCTTCTGTTGCTCATCAGGGTCTCCATATTTTGCACAAGCCGCTTTTACACAAGAATTTGGTGTCCTTGCCCTTCAGAATGAAAGCACAATTACACAGTAAGCACAGAAGGACTGTGTGATTGTATGAAAAGAATCTGTTGAACCAGGATACATTTAATTTTGTTCTCTTCCTTACATCATTATGTATTCTTTCACAAAAGGTGTAGGACTATGAATCTGACAAATTGCCTGGCTTCAGGCTGTGAAAGCAGGCATCCCATAAAACACAGAATCACAAAATGATAGAATAATGGAGTTGGAAGGGGCCCAGAGGACCATCAAGTCCAACCTCCGGCTCAATTGTTGTTTAGTCATTAAGTCGTGTCCGGCTCTTCGTGATCCCATGGATCAGAACACGTCAGGCACTCCTATCTTCCACTGCCTCCCGGAATTGGGTCAGATTCATGTTGGTTGCTTCAATGACACTGTCCAACCATCTCATCCTCTGTCGTCCCCTTCTCCTCTTGCCTTTACACTTTCCCAACATCAGGTTCTTTTCCAGGGAGTCTTCTCTTCCCATGAGATGGCCAAAGTATTGGAGCCTCAGCTTCAGGATCTGTCCCTCCAGTGAGCACTCAGTCACCACAGAAGTACACTTCCTTGATACCTGATAAAGGTGTGGTGCTTCTCAGAAAGGAGAAAGGTAACCCTATTTTGGGGCTAATATGGTTGACCACAGAGAGATTGAAAGCCAGGTTTTAATATGTTTCTCTTGACTCCAAGAGCATTCCAAGGCCTGAGCCAGGAAGGTGAACTTTCTAATTTCAGTATCTGCCACATTTGAATTTGTTTTTGTTGTTTTTTAAACATTGTCAAGATTGCCCTGATCTGATTATGAAGATATCTGGCAAATTCTGATACAAACAGACTCCACGTTGATTCTGGACTCCTCATAACCACTGTGTATAATGTCTGTTGAGCCTTGTAGTCTGCAAATTTTTCTCATCCTCTTGGAAACCACAACATAAGCCCTCAAACAACAAAGCAATTTAAAATAATAAACCCAAGCTCACAGAAGAAAAATTAAACCAAGCCATTGTACTATTTTAGATTAATTGAAATTTTGTGTAGTCTTAATTGTCCCTGCATCATATCTCTATGCAACCAATGTAGGATTCATAGCTGAGAATGGATTCCACCACATGGTGTGATCGCTTCATTATATATTCATAAGGTTTCGATAGGGATGAGGTCTTTGTGCTGAAACATTTGAGCAGATTAAGGAATTAACCCGCAAAGTAAACACAATTCCACGTGGCATTTGAACCCATTTTCATCAAGGATATCCTACTGTTTTGGATGAGAAAGACTTACGTCTGTCCTAAGCATAGAGTACTTGTGCTCTCTGAAGATATAATGCGAAAAAGTCACAGATTTAGCTTTTGTCTGGGAGAAGGGAAGCTCAGCAGCTAAAGTCCCCATTCATACAATCTAAAATCACCCTCACTCAGTGTAGGATTCTATTCCAGAAATAGCTAAATTTGCTATCCACATTGCACAAAATGAAGTAGTAGCCATGTTAACTATATGTCCATGCTATGGGTGGATTTATTCAGTCACCTAAAAAGGTGGATGTGGGTTAAACCGCAGAAGCCTCTGTGCTGCAAGGTCAGAAGACCAACCGTCGTAAGATCGAATCCACGCAACGGAGGGAGCTCGCGTCGCTTGTCCCAGCTCCTGCCAACCTAGCAGTTCGAAAGCATGCAAAATGCGAGTAGATAAATAGGTATCACCATGGTGGGAAGGTAACGGCATTCCGTGTCTAGTCACGCTGGTCACGTGACCACAGAAACGGTCTTCGGACAAAATGCTGGCTCTACGGCTTGGAGACGGGGATGAGCACCAACCCCTAGAGTCGGACACGACTGGACTAAATGTCAAGGGGAACCTTTACCTTTACCTAAAAAGGCAGAAGAATTCTCAGTGTAGTCTTGAGTCCACAGATCTCTTCAGCACAGTTTCTCCTGTATTTTGGAGAGCAAGTGACAGCATATACCATGTCTAGACACCAGCCATGGCTACTTTCTAAGCATTGTACAGATGACCCATTAACATTTCTATAAGTGTAATACAAAATTTACCACCACTGAAGCCAGTAACAACCCTTAATTTTTTAGCAGTCAGACAAAACAAAGGATGTTTTATTAGACAGTTATCACGGGCGGTACTCTGCAGTCTTCTGCCTGAAGTGATGGCCATTAGTGGAGCCATAAACTATGTGATGATCTGCATGGCTGGGTCCAAAATTAAGACATTTGTCATCAAATTTTATTCTGGACAAGTAAACTTTTTGCATAGAAAGAGAGCAAAAGAGAGAGAGAGAGAGAAGATTTGTCAGACATACCTTGCCATTTCTGAGTGATGGTTATTCTTAAAATAAGATTGCTGTCAATAAAAGAAGATGGAAAATAGGGGAGTTGTCTTAGGTAGAGCCATGACATGGATCTGGATCTGGGATATAGGTACAAACTAGCTCCATAATTAAATGATTTGAGTGGTGTACTCATGAATCTCTCTCTCTCTCTCTCTCTGACAAAGCTTGATATATCTCTGGACCTTCTTTTGGGATCTGCCAATAGGAAACTCTGATTTGCAAGTGAACTGTGAATTTGCTCTTTGCCTGTAAGCCCACAGGTAGTACTAGGCTGCATGGCGGGTCATACCATTGAACCACATGTGCTTGTGATTGGCATTGTTTTTGCCAAATGTATATGCACAAATCTGATCAAGGGTATTTCTGGGGACAATGAGACAGAGTAAAAAACCCAGAGACATTAATGTAGGGAGAGGCAGCCTCATTAACCCCTTGTGCCAAATTCAGCGTGCACCCATCAGAATTGGAAACAGGGAAATGGAATGGAAAACTAAAGAACATCCTGGCACAGCGGCTATGGAGAAGGAGAACATGTTTTTTCCCTTACAAGTTCTTTCCCTGCTGCAAAACCACTGATTAAATCATCAAAGTTTATGCTCTGCTCCCCATTGTGAGGCTCCCAAGGGCTTCTCCTGGGCAAAAAAAGTTTTTAAACAGAGATTGGAAGCCATTTCCCGCAGACCCTATAGGTGGATTTTGTGCATCGACAGAGACGTGGACAAGATTACTCATGAGGTTCCTTTTGGATCTCCAGTTTTTTGAGTTTTAGATATATATTTTTCATCCGTAAAAATTACTGGCAAGCCTATCCTCTGATTACTCATTCTTCTGTAGCTCAAATCGCGCCATCAGTACCTGAGAGACAGTGTCAGTATCAGTAAGCTTGTTTCCAGTTTAATTTCAAGGTGATGGTCTTGACTAGAGATGGGGACAAATCAAAAAAAAATTGTGATCCGTTTTGATTCATGATTCGTCAAGGTTAACGTATCAATGAATACGGAAATACGAATATTCTTCGATGGATCGATCTGTCGATTCATCTTTGCTTTAAATGGCTTTAAAACTGGGCCCCAAGGTTCTAAAGACACCAAATTTGCAGGAAAGCATCTGTAGATGCTTTTCTATAACTTCTGAAAGTTTGGTAAACATTGGATAACAGACCTCTGAGTTATATACTTACAAAGAAGACACCCCCAGGAAAGCTCCCTCCAGGTACTTAGAGAATCCAGAATCACAACAGAGCTTCCTATGTCTTTTCTCAACGCACCTGCCAATGTTGGTGAAGATTTGCAAAGATGGCAGCTGCGTCTTCATTTAGGGTAAGAAAGTTGCAGCTGCCATCTTTGCAAAGGGCAGCCTGGATTTCCTTAGCCTGCCTTAAGGCCAGTAGACAGAATGGTGTTTTTTTTAATAGGAAAGGGGTGTTGCTTGGGGGGGCTAAGGTAGGGAGAAGAAGGGAGTGGGGGTAGGCTGTGGGGTTGGTTCGCTGTGGGGGAGTGGCTGCCTATCACCGCCAATCAGCTGAATGGCATTGGTAGGCAGAATGGTGTTTTTTCTTTTGTTTTTTTAATAGGAAGAGGGGGGTGGGGGTGTTTTTTCATGCTTCGTGATTCATCAACTTTTGGCAACTCATGAAGTGGGACAACTTGCCAAAATGGTGAGTCGTCCTCATCTCTAGTTATATATAGTTACAGTTATAGCTATATAGCCATATAGTTATATATACCGTATTTTTCCATGTATAAGATGCAACTTTTTCCTAAAATCATTACCCTAAAAATTGAGGGGTGTCTTTTACACAGAAGTAAGCTGAAATAACTGACGAGAGAACAAAACGGCACATACCTTGCCTCTGTAAAAAGGCTTCCTTCAGCTGCCAGGCTTAGTTTCCTACAGTCAGGAGATTTAGCTGATCCTGAACAAACCAATTGGAACACACCTCCTTGGAAATGGAAGCCTATAGGCTCAAGATTCAACAGAGGCAAAATGTCCGACATTCTGAGCCCAGAGGCTGAATCCTAAATTTTCTTAATTTGGGGGTTAGAAAATTGGGGCGGGCATCTTATAAATGGTGGTGTGTTATAAACGGAAACATATGATAACTAGAACCCTAATAGTTTGAGTGAGGAGGTTATTTTCATGAAGACTGAGCATGCTCAGTGGGCATAGAAGACTGAAGGTTTGTTGGGTGGGGGAAATAGAATGGAGTATCCTTCAAAAGGGCACGATGCTCTACTGCAGTGGTGTCCAGCCTTGGCCCTCCAGATGTTCTTGGACTTCAACTCCCAGAAATCCTAGCCAGCAGAGGTGGTGGTGAAGGCTTCTGGGAGCTGTAGTCTAAGAACATCTGGAGGCCCAAGGGTGGGGACCACTGCTCTACTGTTTGTCTCTTCATTGGAGGTTCCACTGATTAGCCCTAGTATGCAGTGCTGAAGGATATCTTGTAGAACTGAAATAAGGAAAATGTAGACCAGATGTTGTTGCATTGTTAACTGCTATCATTAGTGTTACAGAACAATTAATTAATGCAGCCTCATCCAGGCAACTCTTACAGATGGGAAGTTTGCCAACTTCGATGTATCCCACCATTATACCTTTTAAGATGTCATGTTCTTTCCATCCTGAATATGAAGCAGTTGGTGAATTGTATAAATGCATTCCCCACCCCACCCCCCAAAAAAAACCTGAAACAAAACTCTAGGCTTGTCCGCACTGTGACATTTGGTGGGATTCCGAGGGTGCTTAAAAGGTCCTTAACTTCAGTGCAGTCTATTTTAACTCAACTAACCGTCCATGAAGGCTGAACAAAGAGCTAATTTGCATTTCAATGGATGATCCCAAAAAGATGGCATGCCCTAGCCCTGCAGCAGGAAGATACGGGATGGCTGTTAAAGGGGAAGGATGGGTTGTTTTAAGTAGAAACGCAAGCAGATAAGGTATTTTTTTATTTATTTATTTTATTTATTTATTTATTGCATTTATATGCCGCCCATCTAGACATAGTCTACTCTGGGCGGCTCACAATTTAGAAGATAAAAACAATTTAAAATATACAGTTTTACATTAAAAACAAAATGATATAAAATGTAATATATATTTAGGATTTTAACAGTTAATTTAAAGCAAAGAGTCCCAAGATGGCAAGAATAAAAGAAGAAAAATAAGAATGACTTAATTGACTGAAGGGAAGGCCTGCTTGAATAGCCAAGTTTTCAGCTGGCTTTTGAAAATGCCCAGCGAGGGTGCCAGCCGAATTTCAGTGGGGAGGGTGTTCCACAGCCGAGGGGCCACCGCCGAGAAGGCCCGATTTCTTGTTTTTTCCTTCCGGGCCTCCCTCCTTTCTTCTTCTGTGCCAAACAGTGCTATCAAGGAACCATATACCATAACTAGAAATGGGCACAATTCACAGGTTCAGCAGTTTGTAACACTTTGTTCTTTGTATGCACAGGAGTTCTACGGATGCTTTGGCTTTCTTCCCTCACCTCCTCCACAGACATCTACTCAGAGGATCAGGTGGGGCATCCACCAGAGAAGGCAGGGGAGAGAAACCAGGGTACCCACAGAACATGTGCGCATAGAAAGAACAAATCATCACAAGCCGCCAAAATGGCAGTTTGTGCCCATCTCTAACTCTAATTACATGCCAGTGTGGACAGGCTGTCTCACTCATTTGCACTGTTCTAAAGACATGGCTGTTCCCTGCATAGAGAGATACGTGGTTTGCCTGTGTACTCCATAGAGGTTGAAAATGAAGAGCTGCATAGAAAAGGGTGGCGGCATCCTTAATATGGCACTAGAAAGGCAGAATCCACGGGGATTCAAAACTAGATTTTAAAGTGTTAAGCATTGACAGTCCTTCGTTGTGGTGGACAGATCTATCTAATACAATTTCTACAGCTTCTGCTTCAAAACAGTGGTTCCCGATTTTGAGTCTGCAGATGTTCTTGAACTAAGTTTTTTTTAAAGTTTTTGGTGGAATTTTAATTGCTGGGAGAAACGGGATATCTATATTTGTATGGTGAGTGTTGTGTATATTTTAACTTTTTTTGTAATGGTGTTGTCCAGTTTTACCTTGGGGAAGAGCACCTCATTTCGTTGCACCCACTTGTGAGTGCAATAACAAATAAATTTCTTATGTCTTATGTCTTATGTCTAAAATTCACAGAAGCCTTCACCACTTCCTTTACCAGCCAGGATTTCTGGGAATTGTAGTCCAGGAACATCTGGTGACCCAAGTGTGGGAACCACTGCTTTCGTCAAGCTCTTTTCGTCCCAAATACAAAGAAGTTTGCAAAGATTGTAAATACTTACCAAAAATCCGCCTAGAGTGGTCTATCGACTAGATAGGCGGGATATAAAATAAATAAATAAATAAATAAATAAATAAATAAATAAATAAATAAATAAATAAATAAATAAATAAAAATCAACGGAAACAAAATTCTCCCTCATTCATACTAGAGCTGTTCCCTCAGACCGTAGGCTACCCAGTATCATTAATAGAGGAGGAAAAAAATTATTCTCACAGTCTCTGTCTCTATGGTGAACCCATTTGGGTCCATCTTTAGCCATTGAATCAGTTCCTTCCTTTGGGTTCTGTTTCCTGTTCATAGAAAGTGTAAGAAGGAGACGTTCTGATTTATACAAAGAAGGACAAAAGAGTGATTCAGTAGGCAAGCCTGTAAAGAGATATTGAAAGGAAAAGAAGTTTCAGAATTGACCTAAGTGGGATAAATTGCTGCATTATTCTAGCGATGCACATCTAAAAATGGATTATCTTAGAGGAAAGCAATATCACAGAGGAGATCCTTATCTAATAAACTTCTGGGCTAAGAGTTAGTCATTTGTGCAAAATAAATAATAATGAACAACCAATCGTTGTCATTCTCAGATCTTTGTAAATGTCAAGTTTTGATTTACTCTACGTTTTGTTTTCTTTCTTCATTTTTTCCTTTCTTGATGCTGTTTCATTCTCAGTGCAAACTCTTCACAGCCCGTGTGAAACCTTGTGTCCTTACTTTCCTCAGTCAGGACACAAGGAATCCAATATAGTCTATGAATCACGGTCTGAATCTAGTTTTTCTGAGCTCTCTATTCCAACCCGTCTGTTCCTAAAACGAGGAACACAAGTAGAGAGATAGGTAGCAAAATGAGTGCACCTCCAAGAGATTTCAGATGCTGACCTTTCTATAAACCATGAAATGAAGCCATTTTTTCCCCTGGACAGCTAAGTCTTTCTATAAGACAGGATGTCCTAGAGAGTTTGCTTAGAGAGCTAAAAAGAATATCCACTAAATCCTTCATTGCAGTCAATTTAGGTTGTTTCAGCTTGATGAGACACCACCATGAGAAATGTTCAACTGGCACAAGAGTCATCACCTCTGGGTGATTATGAGATAAGGAACACTCTTTTTTCCTCCCACCAACATCTCAGTAATTTGTACAAATTCTGTTCAGTCTATGTGTGTTTTTCTCTTTGAAAAGGATAATACAGGCATATACACATTCCTACACCAAGACCAGAATTATTAGCTGAGAGATGGACCCATTCCACCTCATCAGTGAAATAAAGAATCCATCATCATTATTTTGGACAGTTTGCAGTGTTTGCATTCAAGCATTGTTTCCAATGGGTGCCAAAAATTGCTCTTCTTCTTTTCTTTGGCTGTGAACACCACCAAATATACCACCCTATTATGTAGCAAGAACAGTAATTGTGCATTTATTTTGTCCTGATGTGCAACAGTGAAACAAGCAAGGATTTACATCGCTAATAATCTGTTGGAGAAACAGCTTGATTGAACATGAGGTTTTCAAGGGCAAGATCCATGCCCTCTTTCTATTGAAGAATTTGAATACTTTTATAATTAGCAGAGCATGAGTTACAAAAACAATTGAACAGAGAAAACATGAGAGAATAGCTTAAGTCTCAAGTCTCTTTTCATAGTGACAGTCACTTTATAGGTTGAAAACCACTCTGGAAACATGTTAAGTATAAAAAAGGTATCTTTACTTACAGTTGCAATCTTAGTTACAGTCAGAAGTAAAATAGGGAAAAGGAAGCCCCCACACATGCAAGAGTTTTTCATGGTCTCTGCATGTGGCTTGCAACATGCTTAGAGTTCAGGAAAAAGGGAGAGAAAATGATAAAACAAAGGAAGCAAAGAAAACCAATAGGAAGATGGGCAGGGCTTGCCTCAAGTGGGAAAAGAGCTCCACCAATCATGGTAGTGGCAAAGCAATCACCTTAGGTTCAGCTAGTCACTCACACTCACAAGAAAATGCACAATGGTCCAGTGATACCCAGGTTTAATGCATACAATATCATTATTATCCCAACATTTTCTTGTGCATGAGAAACTATGCATTCATGAGAGGGGCTCTTCTATTGATCCATCTGTCCAAGCAGTCCAAAAACTATATTTTGGGCTCACTATGATCAACCTGGTCATATGTATTATTGATTGATTGATTGGTTGGTTGGTTGGTTGGTTGGTTGGTTGGTTGGTTGGTTGGTTGGTTGGTTGGTTGGTTGGTTGGTTGGTTGGTTGGTTGGTTGATTGATTGATTGATTGATTGATTGATTGATTGATTGATTTGATTTGATTTGATTTGTACCCCACTCATCTGGTCTATAAGACCACTCTTAATGGCAAGGTCCTCCTATGTTTCACATCCAAACATCCTGGGACTCCACTCTACTCCAAGTTCCAAATTGGCCTTCTTTCCAAGAGAAGACTTCTCCACTTGACCCGAGTGCTGATTATTTATTAGTTATATATGCAACTTTCCATCTAAGATCAAGGCAGAGTACATGGCTTTCCACTGCCCCCAATTTATCTTCATGATCAATTTGTGAAGTAGACTAGGATAAGAGATTATGACCGGCCCTGGTTCAGCCAGTAAGTTAGAACCTAGATTTCCCAAATCAAAATCCAGTGTTCTGACCACTGTGCCACACTGCTTCTCAAAACAATAGATATATACTGGCCTAAGCAAGTCATTTAAGGAATGTGTTTTTCCTGTCCTCTACTACCATATCCACATTTTCTTCCCCATTTTTCTGGAGGGCCTTCAAACTCTTTATTTTCCGAGGTGGATACCGATTGAAACAAAGGCAGAGGAGAAACATTCTATTAACTTTCTTAAGTAAATTTGCCTTAAAATTGATGCTAGTTGTAACTAACCTTCCTTCCTTCCTTTCCCATACAAAGTTTCTCCAGGGCAGTATTGAAAGAAGTCAACAATGCACATATCAGAACCCCATGAGATGACAAAATAAATCAGTAGAGTCAGTTCAGTGGATGCCAAAGCCAGCAACTGCTCTAAGAGCGAGGAGTAAAATTATATCAGATAAGCACATTCAAATTTATATTATTCATGGCGATGTTTCTTATAAACCATGGCAGACAGGATTCTTTCTGGAATTTCCTGGGGCTGGCTGGATATATGTGGTTTCCTGAGGTGGAAAAGCAAAATATTCTAAATGGTCAAGTATCAAACACCCCCACCCTTGATTGATTGACCGACTGGCCAAATAAATGTTTTATGTATGTCACAGAATATTGCTGAATTAAGATACTTTGACATCCATTGTATTATATTCAAATGTGTTGGAAGCAAAAAGCCATTGGAAGCTGAGAAAGATTATTGTGTACATGTATTCTAGCAAAAACTGCCAAGATGTCACATTTTTGCGATGTATGGCTTTGTAAATGGCTTGACAATTATTTCTCTGGTTATTATTTATCATGCGGTACCTCTCATAATGTTGAAAGAACGGGCCTTTTTTGCTGTTTAACAAGGTATAATAGCAAGATGTTTTCCTGATAAATGACAAGGTATAAATCAGGTTATATCACACACTGTGAAACGATTTTCCATAATAAAAGGGCAACAAATAATAACACCGTATGGTTTATTGGATTTCTGTTGTTGCCACAGTCATCGGCATTGATATGCGACTGTGGATGTTTCTTGGTAGTGGTGGAAATCAGTGATGCCGTAAACTACAAATCCCAAATCCCTTGTCCTATCGTGTACATGAAAGCGCCAACATGTCAGTTATTTCCTTCAACAAATCATCCCCAAGTCAAGAAAACAGCCGTAACTGCTTACACAGTCCTTTAGGGATAAAAAGTGCAAAGGCTGGATTTAGACCTTCGTCTACTTCTTATAAAGAGCCCAGGAGGCAGTAAAAGTGTATCAGGACTGTACCATTTCAAACTGTGCATAGGAATCACACAATCTCCTCAAAAACTACTCATTAGGAACAAAGAGAAAGACCTGCATGTTCTTCCTATATTGCGACTTTGAGCTTCTATCCACAAGCCCAGTTCCAATTCCTGAAGTAAGGTGGGTTCTGGGTCAAATAACACATGAAGTAAAAATATACATTTTCTCCTCTCAAAACATTATCCCTCCAGATACACAATTCCTTCAGGATGTCATGCCGAAATCATCAGATGTGCAAATGAGCCCAGGTTTGCCTGCCAATGACGAAACAAAACCAACCTAATTTGCCACATGTCGAGTGAGGGAAGCTTGTGGTAGGATGGACAGATTTGTTTTACCTCAAAAGGGAGCGGTCAGTCTAATGCTATGCTGACTATCAGCTAGTCACTCACACTCACAAGAAAATGCACAATGCAAATAGAATACAAGAAAATTAGGAAGGCAATGCAGAGTTTGTTAACTGTGTAAAAATTTAGGCTGGATTTTAATTCTGATGTCCTTCAAAGTCATCACCTTTTCTTCAGACACTGGATTGATGAGGGACTCTCTCTCTCTCTCTCTCTCTCTCTCTCATTTCTTACTCTGTGTGATTATAAAGTTGGGGTTTACATCCCAGGAAAGAACCAGTTCCACCAATAGTAAGTTCTTTTTAGTTCCCACCAAATGCACAGAGACTGCACAACACAGACACATATGCACTTTCTAACTCATATTTATACCTGAACAAGATTGACAATGAGGGCTACTCCATTTCTTCTATGGGATTCTTGCCCATAATTGTAGATATGATAATCATCTGAATTGAATTTGCCCATTCCCATCCGTTTTAGTTCACTAAATGTCAATGTTTATTCTTATCATCTCCTGTTTGACCACATCCAGCATCTTTGCAGCATCGGACTTTCCTTGCCCACAATAGTAGATATGATAATCATCTGAGCTGAATTTGCCCATTCCTGTCCATTTTAGTTCACTGATACCCAGGATGTCGATGTTTATTCTTGCCATCTCCTGTTTGACCACCTCCAGCTTCCCAAGGTTCATAGATCTTACATTCCAGGTTCCTATGCAGTATTTTTCTTTGCAGCATCGGACTTTCCTTTTACTTCCAGGTGCGTCTGCAGCTGAGCATCCTTTCAGCTTTGGCCCAACCACTCCATTAGCTCTGGAGCTACTTTTCCTTGTTCTCCGCTCTTCCTCAGTAGCATGTTGGACGCCTTCTGACCTGAGGGTCCCATCTTCCAGCGTCATCTTTTAGGCTTTTGTTTCTGTCCATGGAGTTTTCTTGGCAAAGATTCTGGAGTGGCTTGGCCATTCCTGCTCCAGGTGGATGGCATTTAGTCAGAACTCTCCACTATGACCTGTCCATCTTGGGTGTCCCTGCATGGCATAGCCCATAGCTTCTCTGAATAACTCAAGCTCCTTCGCCACGACAAGGCAGCAATCCATGAAGGATTGAATATCATTTTTCATGATATTCAGCTGAAATCTGGCTTCTTGTAGTTTGAGCTCATGCTGATGTGTCCTGCACGCTGGAATGATTGAGAACAGATCATGCCCCTACTCCGTATGACAGCCTTTCAAGTATTTGAATTTTGCTATCTTATCTCCCCTTAAGTCTCTTTTTCTCAAAGCTAAACATGCCCAGTTATTTCAGTCTTTCCTCACAGGGTTTGGTTTCCAACCCCCTGATGATCTTTGTTGTTGCTCCAGTTTCTCAGCATCATTCTTGAAGTGCAGTGTCCAAAACTGGACACAGGACTCGAGATGAGTCCTAACCAATATTAAATAGAGGGGAACTAGTACGTCATGGAATTTGGAAACTATGCTTCTCTTAATGCATACTAAAATTGCATTTGTCTTTTTTTCCAGCCACAGTGACCTTCTGATGGGACAAAAACATCCAGAGATATAACAAGACAAGTTTTCCACATTCCAGAAGTAAATCTGTGTTTAGCTGAGGAGCCACTGTGTGTTATTCATGTTAGCTTAAATGCAATAGGGTAACGAAAACAAGGAGTTGGCCCCCTTGGAGAGATGCTATGGCCATTTTGACAAATGGTCTGCAAGCATTTTAAAGGACTGTCAGCAGGTCTGGTAAATGAAGTTAGAAGGGGTAGTAGAAAGCTCTTGATAGTGAGTTCCTTTTCAGGAACAAAGATGTCACCCATGTGATAGAAATTCAATGGCACACAAAAGACCTTTTCATGTTGGTTAATCTGATAAATCCAGTGACTTATAACAGGAAATGCTGGATATAACGGTTGTCGGTCACCTGATTTTTCTAGCAACAGAGAACAGCAAATGTACTTGGAAGATACACATCACTTCCTTCAATAATTTCTATTCTCTCCCCCCCCCCTTTCTATCTCCTTGGGCTCTCTTCCTTTCAGCAGTTTAAAAGAAGGGAAAAATAAAGGGAGGAATCAAAGCAGGCTGCTACAGAGCACATTATGGAGATAACAAGAAGCAATGTGCGGGGGCAGGAGAAAATACTGTAAAGATGAAAAGTTTCCTGATAAAAGGCACACAGTGATACCACTGTCTAATTAATTCTGTCATTTTGGCACACACAGAGACCACACGCACATGAAGCAAAGGTAGAAGCTGTTCGGCAGGGAATGTAGAGTTGTTGTTAACAAAATAATGTTGAACCTGGAAGTCTCTGGTTTAAACGTTACCTAAAGAATGGGCCTTAGGAACTTAACAAAAGCTACCATATTTTTCCATGTACAAGACTATACTTTTGTCTAAAATCTTTAGACTAAAAATTGAGGGTCATCTTATACACGGAAGTAAGCTGAGGAGAGAACAAAAATAAGTGGAGGGGAAAGCAGGGATCAAAGCGATCCTGCAGCGCTTTGATCCCTTTCCCCCTACACTTGCTAAGCCCCACTTAGATTTCTTAATTTTGGGTTAGAAAATTGGGGGGCGTCTTATACATGGGGCAGTATTCTTTTAATCACCACCATCATTGACGCTCTTCTCCTTTGATTCATAACTGGGTTAGGCCAACTGGGCAATTTCTTACCTGAAATTGTGAAATAGGTTGGTCTATATATAAGGTTTGTGTAGCTGCTTCTATAGCTAATTGGTGCTAATTGGTTGTGCAGTTGGGCAAAAGGCTGAGGCACACCTGGAATGCCATCAGTTAGCAGCAATTGACATGTTATGTTAGCAGCTATGACATGTTATATGGATCTTAGACAGACTTCAGTAGGTGCTAGCCTTGGTTTATGTGGACTGAATCAAATTTTGTAACGTTGCCTGTGAAATTCCAGGCTGAGCAATGATGTTCAGTTCCTCCACTCTAATGATGTAAATCCTTGCTTGTCCCAGCCTTACACAGTAAATGAAAAATTGCAATGAAATCAAATCAGATCAGATCAAAACCTAGTGTTCTATGAAATTGAGGGTGGATTTGTTTTGTTTCTTGGTCTCAGATAGAATTTCTATTTGCAAGAATTATTTTTTTTCAAGCAATTGCTCAAGTGCACAACACCCAAAATAACTTCTACTGCCTTGTTTATATCATATAGGCAGGATATAAATAAATAAATAAATAAATAAATAATAAATAAATAATAAATAAATAAATAAATAAATAAATAAATAAATAAATAAATAAATAAATTTATTTATTTATTTATTTATTTATTTATTTATTTATTTATTTATTTATTTATTTATTTATTTATTTATTTATTTATTTATTTTAATTTTTTAAAAAATTTACCCCATTCAATCTTGTGGCCAAGCCACTGCTCTGGACAGCTTACTGGAGACAACATGGACATAAGATAAAATTAAAATAATAAACATCAGATTAAAACATCAAGAAAGAAAACCAATCCTATGCTAATTATATATCTAAAGAGAAGCTAATGAGATATCAGTAACTAAAGGAAACAAAATTAATCTGGGGTAAAGCTGCGGAAGGCCTGTATGAACAGCCATGTCTTCACATGTTTTCTAAATCTGGGGAGGGAAGCGGTCGGTTGAACCAATACTGGAGGGAATTCCACAATAAGGAAGCCACCATCAAGAAAGCCCAGTTCTGGATTGTTGATCTCTGGACCTCCCTTGAGGTGGTCACCTGTAACATCCCAGATTGTGAGGTGTGGAATGGAAGATCATTTTGAGGGGTGCTCAGAGGAGTACTGAGGTCCTCAACCATTTAGGGCTTTGAAGGTCAACATAAGCACCTTGAACTTAGCCCAAAAACATACTGACAGCCAGTGCAAAGGTATTTAAAATACAGAAGCATTGGTTGGGTTGCCTGCCTCTTTGACAATCATTGGCATGTCCTTCTGTGATTGTCCTGCTCTTTGCTGTTGCATTGAGTGCAAAAAGTGAGGGAAACAAAATAAAATTGCTGCCTTATGTTGGAGGAGATAAGTCTTGCTGGCACTGGTGAATTCTAGACAGGAAATCTTACTATTGTTTATTGTTTAAACAGATTGTTTGAATAATAGTGGTGATAGCTTTTCACACCCCTACTCCAGTCGTAAGCTGTGATAGGCCTGGTGGCATCTGGACAGTCTCAACAGTTCCCACAGTGTCTGGCAGTATACCTGTGGGACTCCAGAACTGGCATCCTATGCAGCCCAACCAGGAGGAGGGGTGATGATGTAGAATCCTAGAATCAGGGAGTTGGAAGGGCCCTGTCAGGCCATGGGGTCCAACCCCCTGCTCAATGCAGGAATCCAACTCAAAGCAGACCTGACAGATGGTTATCCAATTTTCTCTTGAATGCCTCCAGTGTTGGCGCCATGTTATCATGCCACATCTGGAGGGCCCATCCATCTGCATCTATAGCAGCAGGTGCAAAAGCGAAAGAGCTACCTGCCACTTCTTTGTTCTACCTGGGAGGAATCAGGAGGGGGAACAGGCTAAGCTGGTGTGTGCTAGATGGAAAGTTGGGTAGGTGGGTGAGTGAGTGAGAAGGATCTTTGGAAGGATCTGCAGGAGGACAATAAGGAGGACAGGCGGGTGGATGTGGACAACGGGGATCCATCAGTGATCTGCTGCAGACTGAGCTGGGTGGGGCTCTGGATGTATCTTAATGGGCATGCCTTGGTACCACCTCCTGAAGACCATCCCAGAACCTCTACTGAGCTGATCATCAAACAGGAGACATGTCTGATTCTGACTCAAAAAGAGAGAGAGGAGGAAGTGCTAGACAGGGTGCCTATGCCACACCCAAGACTAAGGTTTGTTGCCTTACTGGGATGGTGAGGGCCTCCTCAGTTGGCAATCAAGAGAAGGACCAGGTCTGGCCCCGGGTGGTGGTAGGGGGGAAGGCGTGCTGAACCAGTCCCAGGACTTTCCTTAAAGGGCATGGGAACTAGGTACTAGTCCAAGGAACTAGGAATTAATCTGAGGGGGCTTCATGTCAAGGGGCGCTCTGGGACAATTGCTGTTGAGCAAATAGCAGTCTATTGTTGAAGTTCAGCCCATGAGAGTTTCACATGTCCATTTCTCAAGGGCCTTTTCACACACCCCTCCACACAGAGGACCTGGGGAGTCACTTAAGCCATGTTTTAAATTTAAGTTGGAGAAAAACTCAGGGGTCAAAACACCTGCCTTGTGGCTAGTATTTAATGTTGCCAAAATTCACATCTGGCACGGAGGAACTGAGCACTCCGGCGACACTGCTTGTGATAACACTGGCTTATTTTACCACAGTGTTGTTACGGTGTCTGAATGCGAGCTCGTTTTAATGCTCTGCAATGGTTTATTTTTTAAATCACAGTACGCTGTATGACAAGCTCAGCTTCCACATGACTGAAGGACTGGCCATGTTGAAAGTTGATTTCCAGGGGGGATTTGAGAACACCAGTGCTGGGAAAATGTGACAACCTCGTTGCTGACAGATTGCTCTGGGCATTTCTGTGATCTTCCCAGACTGACTCTGAAAAGATCAGAAGCAAGACATTTGGCAGGTGGTGCTTGAAGCGAGAGCACACAGGCTGTAGCCATTCACGGCTCCTTCCCCCTCCTACCATCCCTCATGTCCAACTTGTTTTCTATCTCAAAAGTAAAATAATATAAAATAAAAACCAGTTATTTCTCTTCCTCTTGCTCTCAACAGTGAGAAAATCCAGCTTTCAGCACCTAGCAGTTACTGTCAGTACTGAAAGGAATGTTTGTGAATATTCAGAATATCAGTAAAGACCACTCAAAAACCTATTTATTTAAAGCAACATTGAAAGGTAACCTGAGAATCTTTCCATTGGAGTTTTTACAACCTTCCATGCTGCCTGGAGAGAGTGGGGCTAAGAGGGACCTTCCTGGGCTGGGGTGACTGTCAATCTGTCCAGCCCTGACCAATTGTTCCTTCCCTGCCTCTGAATTCAACTAGAACTCCGCCTCTTTGCTGAGACCTCTTTCCCTCTCTTTAGTCTGTTGGAAGTCGTGAGTCTGTTGCTAAAAACAAGCACTCAGGTTTGTCAGTTTGCTGCTCGATCTGTTCAATGGAAAGTCATGAAACCTTTTATTCTTTCTCTTACTAAGTTTTGAGAGTGAGTTGTTGAGACTGTAAGTGCCAGATGATGAGGGGAAAAATGGGTGGACTACTGTGGGGAACTCAAAGCTATTCTGCTCTATGAGTCCTTACACCTCTTCTATGCAGCTAGAGGAATTAAATCCAAAATTCAAAACTTTGCAGGAAAAACCAAATAGCACGAATCTAATTTGCACATCCCAACTCTAAGAATAGCCAAACAGTTTCAATAACTCTTTTGAAATGTCTTCACCGACTGTTTCCGTCTCTTCTGTGGGTGCCTCATTATCTTTGCACACCATCACCAAGTAACACAGAAAGATCAGAACATAGTGCTAGAAAACTCGACCATGTGATGTGTAGATCCATCGACCTGCAGTGACAAATTACAAACAAATAGATCAAAAACTCCATATTCATTATGTTGCCTGTGTTATTAAATGAAAACCACAGTGAATAGTTGAAAATAATAAGCATTATGCCTCATGCAGCACTTGGTAATGATTTAGATAACAACGGAAAGAAAGAAAAAAACACATGTGTACATGCTTCTGCAGATAACTGCCCTGGATATGATGTGCTGGAGGGAATGTAAGGAGATCACAGTTTAGATTCATATCTCTGCCCTCAATCGAAAACCTTTGCATACCCTTCCGGTGGATCATATAACAGCCTCGTTTGCCGTTTGATGCACGGCAGGAAGTAGGAGAAGATGGATCTTGTGTTTTCTTTCTCTAGAACCACTGATTTTACTCATGAAAGAAATGATTTGTTAGACTTAATGTGTCCATGATAAAAGGGCTGCATTTGTGTTAACAGTAGGAGAGCCAAACGACGCATCTAAAGAACAATGTATTTTCGAAGGCTTTCGCAACCGGGATCTGATGGTGGCTGTGGGTTTTTCGGGCTCTTTGGCCGTGTTCTGAAGGTTATTCTTCCTGACGTTTTGCCTGTCTCTATGGTTGGCATCTTTAGAGGACAGGAGTTAGAACTCTGTCGGTGTTCTCAACTATCCAAACAAACTGCACCAGAGCACAGACAGAGTTCCTACTCCAGTCCTCTGAAGATGCCGGCCACAGAGACTGGCAAAACGTCAGGAAGAACAACCTTCAGAACACGGCCAAAAAGCCCGAAAAACCCACAACAACCATCTAAAGAACAGCTTGGAAGTGCCATTTTACTGTTTTGCCTTACTTTTGAAACGGCCTGGCTCCTTTTGTGTTTTTACACTGGGGTAACCTTGTCGGTGAAAAGCTCAGCTATTGCCACCCATTAAGACATTAACGTTGTAGACGATTGTGGCTCAGAACTGAGTTATGGAAGTTTGCATGCGACGGTAACAAGCTACACTCTCTTCTTAACCAGCGGCAATTGACCACCAAGATTTAATCCAACTGCTTGAGGCCAACGGAATAAATATTATTCTGGCAGTATTTTTTTCTTTTTTAAAAAAAGTTTTGGCGCACTTCTCCTGTCCAACCCAAAGCCATGTAATAATGGGAGGTAGCTCAGTGGGTTAAGGCATCAGGAAGTTCAATTCCCCCACGGTGACTCCTTGACAGCGGCTGAACTCCGTTGGATCCCTTCCAACATTGCAGTTCTAATATGATGATGAAGGCATTAAATCTAACATACTTTTTAAACATGTTATTGTTTTAACTAGAGATGGGCATGAACTGGAAAATCAGTGGTTCGTGGTACGTGGCTACCCATGAACTATCATGAAGGCCCCAGAAAATGAAATGGTTCACAGTTCGTTTTTCAGGTTGATGCCAGAAGGGCCTACCTGGTATGGCTGCCTCTGCTTCCACTGCTAATGCCATGGGGGCGCTGGTGCCATTTTCAGGGGCAGTGGCAGGCTCCTCGCAGGGAAAACACACCGAGTGCCTCTGCAAATGTGCCCACCTGTCAGCTAGATGGTGGGCACATGCTCAGAAGCCGTGGCCCGGCTTACTGGAGCTGGTGTCTGCCTCTGTGCATGTGAAGAGGGCACCGGTGGCCCACAGCAGGGGTAGAGGAGACAGAGGTGGCAAGACCAGGTAGGTGGAGGTGACAGGGGCAGCAGGAAGGAGTGGGCAGGCCACCCTATTTTGACAAAGCAAAACAAAGAGCCAGGTGGGGAAAAGGTCAGCACTTTTAGCAAAATGAGATCCCCAAGCTGGATAATTGACCAAACCACAAACCAGCCCAGGTCAGTGGGTTTTCTGGTTCGTGTTTAGGATTGTAACCATCTCTGTTTTCATTTAAATACCACCCCATAGTGCTTGAGTGGTACAGGCATGGGTGGTTTGCAACTATGCAAACAACTCCTTCCTCCACCAGTGAGGTGGGCACTCATTTTACTAACCTCAGAAGGATGGAAGGCTGAGCCAACCTTGAGCCAGCTACCTGAACCCATTGGGATCAAATCTCAGGTTGTGAACAGAGGCTGGACTGCAGTACTGCAATTTAACCACTGTGCCATGGGGCTTAATATCATCTGAGGACAATGCTGAAATAAGTGCGCACCCGTACAGAATGTAATTCACAACAGATCCTGTCATGTACTGTATCCCCAAATTTTCTGTAGGGAATATCTAGGAGGCAAGGCCTTGGAAAGGAAGAAAGGCTGGAATTCTTCTCCAGCCCATTGTTTACCATATCTCATCGGTCTGCTTGCAGAAATGCATTTTTAAACATCTCTCTCCTTTTTGCAGTCCTCTTCTCACCACCAATAATGTTTGTGAAAGCAATGCAATCAGCACAGCTTTATAGATTACAGATAATTTCGAAAATGTGCAAAATGCTTTGGGGGAGGGAGCGAAATCGACCCTTTGATGATTGATGCTGAGATCTTCTTAGACACCGAGTGAGCCAGGGATGCTGTGAGGTGATCAGAGTGTCTTATGTGTTTGAGCCCTCGGGCCATCGTTCGTGAAACATTTTTAGTATAATACTGCCTTAAACGCCACCATTAATCCTGCCCTCGACAAGAGAAGGCTCTGAGGAATAAAAAGTGAGAAAGACGAGTGCCACATACAAGTTGAGATAGCCGACATGCCTTTGTTTCTGTAGTCTTTGTTTTGTTAAACTGAAGATGAATTTCCTGCCTTTTAACATGTAGTCACTATCAATAGCATGAAGTCCATGATTCTTGGAGCAAGCAGCTTGTCACGGGGAAAAAACAGAATTATGAAGGGAATGAGGGTCAAATCAGGATTACAGGTGACCATCCTTTATGGAACACAATTTGGCCAATTGAGTCAACAGGACGCTGCTTGATGGGAGTGTAGGTCAGGGGAAAACATATGGCCAGGTTTGGTCTAGGGGGGGAGAAAAGATGGGGAACGTTTTATGCCATCTGCAGAGTGAGGGAGAAAGGTCTGCCTCTTTAGAATACAAAGTTGTCTCAGACCATTTGCTTATTTATTTATTTATTTATTTATTTATTTAATTTATACCCCGCCTATCTGGCCCACCAGACCACTCTAGGCAGCTTCCAAATATAAAATCAAATAATGAAACATAGACAAATACGTAATAATCAAACAAGAACAGCAGTAAAAATAAAAAGGAAAAGTAAAAAAAATCAAGAGTTGACTGGAGGGAAGGCCTGAATAAACAGCCATGTTTTAAATTGGGTTTTAAAGGTGCCCAGCGTGGGGGCTTCGTGAATCGCCAGAGGGAGATTGTACCAGAGGCGAGGAGCCACCGCCGAGAAGGCCCGGTTTCATGTCTTCTCCTTCCGGGCCTCTCTCGGCGTCAGGCTCCTCAGCCTCACCTCCTGACTTGCGCGGGTGATCCGGGTAGACCGGATCGAGGATTCTGCTTCTTTCAGAGAGGTCACCTAAGCAGAGTGTCTTCCTCCTCTTCATGCAGTCAGATTTCTCAATTTCAGGACCAGCACACTCCCCTCAACCCATATGTGTGCCATACCCTTCCTTGACAGTAAAATAGATGTCCGGTTTTGGTAGGATGTAATCTAGAGTTTTGGGAGGAAAGCAATGACAAACCTCAACAGCATCTTAAAAAGCAGAGACACCTTGCTGACAAAGGTCAGCATAGTCAAAGCTATGGTTTCTCCAGTAGTGATGTATGGAAGTGAGAGCTGGACCACAAAGAAGGCTGACCGCCAAAGTATTGATGCTTTTGAATTGTGGTGCTGGAGGAGGCTCTTAAGAGTCTCCTGGACTGCAAGGAGAACAAACCTCTCCATTTTGAAAGAAATCAACCCTGAGTGCTCACTGGAAGGACAGATCCTGAAGCTGAGGCTCCAGTATTTTGGCCATCTCATGAGAAGAGAAGACTCCCTGGAAAAGACCCTGATGTTGGGAAAGTGTGAAGGCAAGAGGAGAAGGGGACGACAGAGGACGAGATGGATGGACAGTGTCACCAAAGGGACCAACATGACTTTGACCAAACTCTGGGAGGCAGTGGAAGACAGGAGGGCCTGGCGTGCTCTGGTCCATGGGGTCACGGAGAGTCAGACATGACTTAACGACTAAACAACAGTCGAGAGTTGGGAAGCCCCACCACACTGGCACAGGTTCCACAGACATCCTTAATAGAGATGGACATGGAGCAGAAAAATGATGAATCAAGGCAGTTTGTAGTTTGTGGCTACCCCATAAACCACAAACCTCCCCCAAACCTGAGAAAAACAAACTGGTTCATGGTTCATTTTTTTGAGTTAGTGCCTGGGTGGAGGGGAGCCTAATGCCTGCACCCCCTCTGCCACCCACCTGCCCCCTTCTCGCTGCCTCCCATCAGCTCCCTACCTGGTCCTGCCACCACCTCCTTTTCCTCCTCTACTGCTGCCATCTCCAGAGACAGTGGCCCAGCTTCTCTCCTGGGAGCTGCGCCTACTGTCTCCATGCGTGCACTCATCTATGAGCGGGAAGGGGTAGGACGTCCATTTTGCTGAAGCAAAACGAAGTGCCAAGTGGAAAAAAAAAGTTTGGTGCTTTCTTTCATTTTGGCAAAAGGGCTTGCACAAACCGAATCACAAAACAACCCGATTCATGGTGTTTTTTGGTGCATAGTTTGTTTCATGTTCAGGGACATGGTGATGCTGTGGGTTAAACTGCAGAAGCCTCTATGCTGCAAGGTCAGAAGACCAGCCATCATAAGATCGAATCCATGCGACGGAGGGAGCTCCCATCGCTTCTCCCAGCTCCTGACAACCTAGCAATTTGAAAGCATGTAAAATGCAAGTAGATAAATAGGTACCACCATAGTGGGAAGGTCATGGCGTTCTGTGTCTAGTCATGCTGGCAACGTGACCATGGAAACTGTCTATGGACAAATGCTGGCTCTATGGCTTGGAAACAAGGAGGAGCACCACGCCCTAGAGTCGGACACGACTAGATTAAATGTCAAGGGGAACCGTTACCTTTACCTTTTGGTTCATGTTCATCTCTAGTCCTTAACAACTGACTATCCTATCGGGCTCTTCGGAGTAAGCCAGACTAGTTTTAGCCAGAACTTTTAGA
Source organism: Pogona vitticeps (assembly GCF_051106095.1). Classification (NCBI taxonomy): domain Eukaryota; kingdom Metazoa; phylum Chordata; class Lepidosauria; order Squamata; family Agamidae; genus Pogona; species Pogona vitticeps. The sequence continues at coordinate 305,720,170 of NC_135784.1, forward strand.
AGGTGTTCTGCACTAATTGTAATTCTGCTTATGACCTGCACAGCCTTGTCATGGCACACCTTCTGCCTCTTGTGACTGGCAGCCTGCTACAGGCTTGAAGCGCTGATTGTTCTCACTGTAAGTGTGCAGTGTGTGTGTGTGGGGGGGGAAGAGATTTATGGCTAGCTTGCTTTAGAAGCCAGCCTCCAATTCTGCCCAATGGATTTATCAGTTCTGTTCTCTTCCAGCAGAAACACATATAAGATGTGTGTTTGACGTTGTGGAGGCAAACTTTGGAGGAGAGGTAAGCACACTCAGGAAGTGACTGGAGATACAAATTGTTTCCCTATTTTACTTTATTTTTCAAGTGAACACAGAGAAACTATTGATTTGGGTGTTTTTCTCCCCTTGCTTTATTCCAAATTATTGTAAAAAAAAAAAAAACTTGAAATGTTCCAGTCGAGTGGGACCCACAGATTGGCAGCAGATGGCAAGTCGCACCCCAGGCTGGGTGATTTCCTCTCCCCTTTACTCTGTCCTTTTGCTGTGCGGCAGCTGACCTTACCATAGTGCTAGCTGTCTTTAAAAATGACAGGTCATCCATCACTACCTCTGCACCCTGTCAGCCTTCTATTTAATCTCCCTTGTAATTTTCTGAGGGAAGGCTGGCAAAAGGTACAACTGGAATTTTAATAGAGCTTTTTTTTTTCAAAACCTGCTATTCAGAAACCAGTAAATATTTCTTTGCTTTATGAGGCTATCCGAATCTTTCTAAAAGTAGAAATAGTTCCAAAAGTTTTGAGCAACACTTTCTGATAGTAAAAAAAAATGTGAGAGGGTGCAGGCATGCACCTTGAGCAAGCCGTCTGACCCCTGCACGCAAGTAGCAGGCAGCTGGGAAGAGGGAAAGCGTCCTCTAGGGATGAACACAAACCTCCGTTGGGAGGTTTGTGCTGGTTTGCATGCATGGCTCTACAAGTGCCACATATTCCCTTCCCCACCTGCTCAGCCAATGACCCATTGGCTCTCCTCCTCTCCTCCTCTTCTTTGCCTGATCAACCAGTCCCTGGCACGAACACGGCTTTCCCTGTCCTGCCTCCACATCTGAATGGGCGATCAGCCAAGGAGGCGGGGCAGGGAAGCCCGGGCTCCGGCGGGAGATGGGCCAAAAGGGAGGAGAGGCATGTGCTCTGGCTGGCAAGTAGGAGAATCTAGCTGGGGAGGTGGGGGCACCTTTGGTGCCACGTGTAAGAACTGGCATGAACCTCTGAAGTGAGGTTCATGGCCATCTCTGCTTTCTGATCCTTTATCATACAGTTGTTTGAAAAAAGTAGCAAGAGCCTTATCCTGGAAGTCCCACAGGTAAAGATTCCCCTTGACATTTGTCCAGTGGTGTCCTACTCTAGGGGGCGGTGCCCATCTGCGTTCCCAACCCATAGAGCTATCAAAGACAGTTTCTGTGGTCACGTGGCCAGCGTGACTAGACACGAAATGCCATGACCTTCCCACCAAGGTGGTACCTATTTATCTACTCACATTTTTACATACTTTTGAACTGCTAGGTTGTCAGGAGCTGGGACAAGCGACGGGGACTCACTCCATCACGTGAATTTGATCTTACAACAGCTGGTATTCCGACCTTGCAGCCCAGAGGCTTCTGCGGTTTAACCCGCAGCGCCACCACGTCCCTTTGGAAAGTCCCGTAGGCAGCCTAAAAACATGTTCATCATTTTAACATCAGCATAAGTAAAAGCACTTATTTTAAAAGAAATGAATATTTCCCACTTTATAGAATCATGGAATAGTGAAGTTGGAAGGGGCCTGTAACACCAAACCCTGCTTGATGCAGGAATACAAATCAAAACAGATTTGTCTATGTGGTGGTTGTCTATGTTTCTCTTGAATGCCTCTGTCCAGACATGCAAGTCCTTCAAAGCTGAGTGCCTGAGAAAACAGATATGCAAAAGAAATGGGCACTAATCTCCTGATAGTCAGTTACAGACCAAAAAGAAAGCACATTTGCAGAAAATGCAAGGAGACAAAGCTCTTAGTGGAATAAGAACTCTGCTGTCTCTTTAGGGAGTGACGTGCTAAATGAACCCCATGGCACAGTGGCTGAACAGCAGTACTTCAGTCGAGCCTTTACTCACAACCTGAGTTCAATCCCAATAGATCCAGATAGCCGGCTCGAGGCTGACTCAGCCTTCTGTCCTGCCAAGGTTGGTTAAATGCAGACCCAACTCATGGAGTGTGCTCTAGCAGTATGAGATGATTTATAAGTTGAAACAACATCAACAACAACTTTATTCAGCTGGAAATTAAAGGAATACTCATGTTATGGCTCTGGAAATTCTCTACCCTGCATAATTAAATTGTAAACTGTCCACAGAGAGTTTTAAATGTGATGGAGTGGTATACGGTTTAAGCTTTTTGCTTTTATACCACTCCATCCATGCATTGCTTTTTGCTTTGTTCTAGTATCAGGTGTTATTTGTATCTAGTATCCAAAGATGTTGCTTTGTTCTAGTATCTGATGCTGCAAAGAAAAATACTGCATAGGAACCTGGAATGTAAGATCTATGAACCTTGGTAAGCTGGATGTGGTCAAACAGGAGATGACAAGATTGACATCCTGGGTGTCAGTGAACTAAAATGGACGGGAATGGCTGGATTCAGTTCAGACAATTGTCATATCTACTATTGTGGGCAAGAATCCTGTAGAAGAAATGAAGTAGCCCTCATAGTCAACAAAAGAGTGGGAACAGTCGTACTGCGTTATAATTTCAAAAATGATAGAATGATTTCAATACGAATCCAAGGCAGACCTGGACTGCAAGGAGAACAAACCTATCAATTTTGAAAGAAATCAACCCTGAGTGCTCACTGGAAGGACAAATCCTGAAGCTGAGGCTCCAATACCTTGGCCATCTCATGAGAAGAGAAGACGAGAAGGGGATGACAGAGGCCAAGATGGTTGGATAGTGTCATTGAAGCTACCAACATGAATTTGACCCAACTCCAGGAGGCAGTGGAAGAAAGGAGGGCCAGGCATGTTCTGGTCCATGGTGTCACAAAGAGTCGGACACAACTAAATGACTAAACAACAACAAGTATCAGATGTGGAAATGGGGGAAGAGAGAAGACAGAAGCATGGGAAGGGAGTCTTGGATTGAGTTTTAAGGTGGGCAGAGAACAAATACATAGAGATAGGGCAACTGGTCTTGGGATTTCAAGAAATGGATCCTCATTTCAGAATTATTGGCCATAACTAAGAAAGTTGGGCATTTTCTGCTTCCCTTGAATTTTTTTTCCACTGTTAGCACCACCAGCTGAATACCCATTGGGAGTCACCAGCATTGGCAGGTGGTTGTCTAATGAACCAATGTGTGATGTCTCCTGCCATGGCTTTTAAGGCTCTACCCCTATCCATCAAGCATTGCCTATGAGTCCATGGCACTTTCCTTTGCATTTTTGAGTATGAGCTTCAGGAGACGCACTAAGAACAGGGCAAGAAACTCAAAGTGAAGCCAGTTAAGAGTTTGTCTTCACTTCCATAAATTCCCACAAGGCAGCCGAGCTTGTTTGTAGGGGGAAAAGACCAAAGGGGAGTCTCCTTACAGGTCAGTTGGATAGAGTTATATTGTACTGAGGGCAGCAGCTCATTGTTCCATGGATTGTCTTGGAAAAACACTTATACCCTTAGCAGTGGATTGATACATGAGCTAGTAGTGGCTATGCTGCCGATGGGATTATGGGAGTGGTCCAACATGGATTTGACCAAACTCCAGGAGGCATTGGAAGACAGGAGGGCCTGGCATGCTCTGGTCCATGTAGTCATGAAGAGTCGGACATGACTTCACGACTAAACAACAACAACCCAAGACAGCAACTTTTCCAGTCACTGTTAATAATGGAATACATACTGGAAAATCGACAGCATCTACATTTCAATGTTATTCTGTCTAGGGGAAAATGCCAAAGAAAGTAAAATTTCTAATTATTTGCTTTTATATCTACATGGGGAGGCGGGGGGGGGGGGTTTCATGACCCTGTATAGAAATGGGCACAAACTGGAAAAGAAATTATGAATCAGGGTGGTTTGTGGTTCCCTGGTTGGTTTGAACTGGTTTTTGGTTTGTTTGTTTGTAATGGCTCCCACCACCTCTGTCACCAGCCTCCCTGCTTTCTGCCACCCTGCCACCTCCCTTTCCTGGTCCTGCCTCCTCCTCCTCCTCCTCCTCCTCCTCTCTGGTATCTCTAAAGCTGTCTCATGATGAAGATGAGGAGGTGTCAGGACCAGATCCTGAGATGACGGGGCAGCAGGAAGTGGGCAAGGCATCCATTTTGCTGAAAACCAAGCACTGAGAGGGGCAAAAAAAGTTCAGCACTTCGTTTTGTTTGGGGAAAACGGGAAAGCGAACTATGAACCGAACCACGAACCAGCCTGATTGGTGGATTTTCTTTTCAGTTCATAATTCTGTTCATGCCCACCTCTAGTCCTGTCTAAAGGTCTTCCTTCCAACTGATCTTGCAGCTGAGAACCCCATTTTGCTCCTCATGTGTTGATGTTCATGTTACAGAAGTCCAATACAAAATAAAAAAATTTGAGACCGTAAACCTTCCCAGATCTTCCTACCGAAAACTGAGCCATATAAATATATCAGACTTGGGATTCTGAAAGATGCTGTTCCTATATTCCCACTCCTCAAGTTGTGGAAGAACTAGTTCCCTAACTGAAAATGCTGAATCACCAAAATGGATCATTCGCTCTCAATTTTGTTTGCTGTCTCCTGCTAACCAGGCCATTTTCACCACATAACCTGTCCCTGGAGCATTTAAATGTGTATTTATGCCGTTTGGAATTGTTGACACTTTTAAGGTTTTGTACCCCTAGCCTTTCTTCCATCAGGAAACTTAAGACAGTTGATGAGGTCCTTGGGACATCTCCCATGCTGCTGTGCTCCAACTGAGCAAAGTAGCTAGCTGCCTCAAAAATGCTTGGAGATCATCCATACAACTCCAATATTATTTCATTGTACCCTCATAGAACGGTGGATCTGCACCTCCCCAGGTCTTAGATTTGACAGGAAACTCTCTCTCTCTCTCTCTCTCTCTCTCTCTCTCTCTCTCTCTCTCACACACACACACACACACACACACACACACACACACACACACGCACGCACGCACGCACGCACGCACACACACACACACACACCATCTTAATGTTTAGATCTGATGAGTTTACAAGAGAAGGCTGTTTCTATTGACCTGGACTACAATAAATAATAAATAAAATGCAACTGTCAGCAGTTTGAAGTGTATTGATAAAAACCACCTGCAGAGTAAATACTGATATTCTCCCTTGTGTGTGTTTTGGGTGTCAGCAGCGGATAGTAAATGATCACTTGGTATTTGTTAAAAACAGGGATAATGTTTACTCTTTACAACATATGTATAATAAAACTCACAGTGCTTAGACACATTGGTATTTGTCTTAGTTATGTACTTGTAGTTACTGACAGACTTTGACCATATCACATAGTTAGCTATCATCATCATTGGTTGAAGATTTCAGAAATAACATCAAGCTACAAAAAATGGCGGTATTAGGAACAATATATATACTGTGTCGATATTTAGCAGATACTTAGGTTTTTGGTTAAAACTTGTATCTCTTATATGATACAAGTCAATGTTTTTATAATTTTGATTTACTGTACCTGGTATTTTTGAATCATCATCATTTTACAGCTCTATGGATCATCAAGTCCAGCCCTGTCAAGGAGGCACCGTGTGGAATCAAATTCCCAACCTCTGGCTCCAGAGCCAGAGACCTAAACCACTGAGCTATCCAGCAGTTCATCAGTCACAACTACTATATCCTATCATATATTTGCCCTGTCTGAACGCTATTACTTACCCTAACTGAGAGACAGCTAACCTCCTTTATGTATCTGTCTGGCTGATTATTCAGAATGCTTCCCTGTGCAAATATCACATTCTAGTCCTTGCATAAAAAGACATATGCACACACATACTGTGTTGTACAGTTCCATATGCCAACAATTTTGGTGGCTATTCCAAGGATAAAGAACTCCTTTCCAATGGAGGTTAAGCTGCCCCCTTCCATGCTGTCCTTTTACTCACAGGCAAAGACCTTTGGCAATTGATCGACTGAGAGGGAAAAAAGCAAATTCTTGAGAATGGCTGCTGCAGACCCTCTTGACTGTTAATATTGGTGTCTTCAACATTCATTTGTTTTGACGTTTGCCATCTTGAGAGTTTTGTGCTATTAATTTGATAATGGGTTTGGCGAGTTTTGGTTGGGTTTGATTTTAGTCTCTTTTCTCTGTGTTGATTGATTGTAACTCTGTTTCTATTCATTTATATCTATTATATCTAGAGTAGTGTCCTTCCACCAGTTGGGTGAGGTATATATTCAACAAACAAACCAACAAGCAAACAAATAAAAGTTTGGCATCCTTTCTCCTGCTGGCAACGTGATCATGGTATCTTCCTCATGTTTCAACCATGCACACAGAAGCAATTTCCTATATTTATAAACTGGAGTTGTTGTTGTTGTTGTTGTTGTTGTTGTTGTTGTTGTTGTTGTTGTTTGAAGGACTGAATACAAAATTCTGTGTGAGTGTATCTCTGTGTTTGTGTAGCTGTGCATTATGTGTTTCCAAAGCTGCTGGGTCAGGTACTCTAAAGCCCTAGACAAAATGTGTCTCAAACTATAAACAACTGAATTGATACAACCTATAAGTGGTTTG